>NC_042962.1:2764661-2967161 GCF_901001165.1 Salmo trutta
ACAAAAACCTCCCACTTCTCCTTTTAAACAAACCTCCCAGTATTCCCTGTTTTAAAACAAACCTCCCACCTCTCCTTTAACAAACCTCCCAGTATTCCCTGTTTTAACAAAACCTCCCACCTCTCCTTTTAACAAACCTCCCAGTATTCCCTGTTTTAACAAACCTCCCAGTAGTTCCCTGTTTTAACAAACCTCCCAGTATTCCCTGTTTTAACAAACCTCCCAGTATTCCCTGTTTTAACAAACCTCCCACCTCTCCTTTTAACAAACCTCCCAGTATTCCCTGTTTTAACAAACCTCCCAGTATTCCCTGTATTAACAAACCTCCCAGTATTCCCTGTTTTAACAAACCTCCCAGTATTCCCTGTTTTAACAAACCTCCCAGTATTCCCTGTTTTAACAAACCTCCCAGTATTCCCTGTATTAACAAACCTCCCAGTATTCCCTGTTTTAACAAACCTCCCAGTATTCCCTGTTTTAACAAACCTCCCAGTATTCCCTGTTTTAACTAACCTCCCAGTATTCCCTGTTTTAACAAACCTCCCAGTATTCCCTGTTTTAACAAACCTCCCAGTATTCCCTGTTTTAACAAACCTCCCAGTATTCCCTGTTTTAACAAACCTCCCAGTATTCCCTGTTTTAACAAACCTCCCACCTCTCCTTTTAACAAACCTCCCAGTATTCCCTGTTTTAACAAACCTCCCACCTCTCCTTTTAACAAACCTCCCAGTATTCCCTGTTTTATTAACAAACCTCCCACCTCTCCTTTTAACAAACCTCCCAGTATTCCCTGTTTTAACAAACCTCCCAGTATTCCCTGTTTTAACAAACCTCCCAGTATTCCCTGTTTTAACAAACCTCCCAGTATTCCCTGTTTTAACAAACCTCCCACCTCTCCTTTAACAAACCTCCCAGTATTCCCTGTTTTAACAAACCTCCCAGTATTCCCTGTATTAACAAACCTCCCAGTATTCCCTGTTTTAACAAACCTCCCAGTATTCCCTGTTTTAACAAACCTCCCAGTATTCCCTGTTTTAACAAACCTCCCAGTATTCCCTGTATTAACAAACCTCCCAGTAGTCCCTGTTTTAACAAACCTCCCAGTATTCCCTGTTTTAACAAACCTCCCAGTATTCCCTGTTTTAACAAACCTCCCAGTATTCCCTGTTTTAACAAACCTCCCAGTATTCCCTGTTTTAACAAACCTCCCAGTATTCCCTGTTTTAACAAACCTCCCAGTATTCCCTGTTTTAACAAACCTCCCAGTATTCCCTGTATTAACAAACCTCCCAGTATTCCCTGTTTTAACAAACCTCCCAGTATTCCCTGTATTAACAAACCTCCCAGTATTCCCTGTTTTAACAAACCTCCCAGTATTCCCTGTTTTAACAAACCTCCCAGTATTCCCTGTTTTAACAAACCTCCCAGTATTCCCTGTTTTAACAAACCTCCCAGTATTCCCTGTTTTAACAAACCTCCCAGTATTCCCTGTTTTAACAAACCTCCCAGTATTCCCTGTTTTAACAAACCTCCCGTATTCCTCCTGGTATGAACAACCTCCCAGTATTCCCTGTTTAACAAACCTCCCAGGTATTCCCTGTTTTAACAAACCTCCCAGTAATTCCCTGTTAAACCCATTATCCTGTTAACAACCTCCAGTATTCCCTGTTTTAACAAACCTCCCACCTCTGCTTTTAACAAACCTCCAGTATTCCCTGTTTTAAACAAACCTCCCACCTCTCCTTTTAACAAAACCTCCCAGTATTCCCTGTTTTAACAAACCTCCCACCTCTCCATATTCCCTTTTACAACCTCCCAGTATTCCCGTTTAACAAACCTCCCAGTATTCCCTGTTTTAAACAAACCTCCCCAGTATTCCCCTGTTTAAAACAAAACCTCCCAGTATTCCCTGTTTAACAAACCTCCCAGTATTCCCTGTGTTAAACAAACCTCCCAGTATTCCTGTATTAACAAACCTCCCAGTATTCCCTGTTTTAACAAACCTCCCAGTATTCCCTGTTTTACTAACCTCCCAGGTATTCCCTGTTTTAACTAACCTCCCAGTATTCCCTGTTTTAACAAACCTCCCAGTATTCCCTGTTTTAACAAACCTCCCAGTATTCCCTGTTTTAACAAACCTCCCAGTATTCCCTGTTTTAACAAACCTCCCAGTATTCCCTGTTTTAACTAACCTCCCAGTATTCCCTGTTTTAACAAACCTCCAGGCATTCCCTGTTTTAAACAAACCTCCAGTATTCCCTGTTTTAAACTAACCTCCCAGTATTCCCTGTTTTAACAAACCTCCCAGTATTCCCTGTTTTAAAACACCTCCAGTATCTCCCATGTTTAACAAACATCCCAGTATTCCCTGTTTTTTAACAAAACCTCCCAGTATTCCTGTTTTAACAAACCTCCCAGTATTCCCTGTTTTAAACTCCATATCCTGTAAACCTCCCAAGTATTCCCGGTGTTTGTAACAACACCTCCCACTCTCCTTTTAACAAAACATCCCACAGTATTTCCCTGTTTTAACAAAACCTCCCACCTCTCCTTTTAACAAACCTCCCAGTATTTCCCTGTTTTAACAAACCTCCCCCTCTCCTTTTAACAAACCCTCGCAGTATTCCCTGTTTAACAAACCTCCCAGTATTCCCTGGTGTTTAAACAACCTCCCAGTATTCCCTGTTTAACAAACCTCCCAGTATTCCCTGTTTTAACAAACCTCCCACCCTCTCCTTTTTAACAAACCTCCCAGTATTCCCTGTTTAACAAACCTCCCAGTAATTCCCTGTATTAACAAACCTCCCAGTATTCCCTGTTTTAACAAACCTCCCAGTATTCCCTGTTTTAACAAACCTCCCAGTATTCCCTGTTTTAACAAACCTCCCAGTATTCCCTGTATTAACAAACCTCCCAGTATTCCCTGTTTTAACAAACCTCCCAGTATTCCCTGTTTTAACAAACCTCCCAGTATTCCCTGTTTTAACTAACCTCCCAGTATTCCCTGTTTTAACAACCTCCCAGTATTCCCTGTTTTAACAAACCTCCCAGTATTCCCTGTTTAACAAACCTCCCAGTATTCCCTGTTTTAACAAACCTCCCACCTCTCCTTTTAACAAACCTCCCAGTATTCCCTGTTTTAACAAACCTCCCACCTCTCCTTTTAACAAACCTCCCAGTATTCCCTGTTTTAACAAACCTCCCACCTCTCCTTTTAACAAACCTCCCAGTATTCCCTGTTTTAACAAACCTCCCAGTATTCCCTTTTAACAAACCTCCCAGTATTCCCTGTTTTAACAAACCTCCCACCTCTCCTTTTAACAAACCTCCCAGTATTCCCTGTTTTAACAAACCTCCCAGTATTCCCTGTATTAACAAACCTCCCAGTATTCCCTGTTTTAACAAACCTCCCAGTATTCCCTGTTTTAACAAACCTCCCAGTATTCCCTGTTTAACAAACCTCCCAGTATTCCCTGTATTAACAAACCTCCCAGTATTCCCTGTTTTAACAAACCTCCCAGTATTCCCTGTTTTAACAAACCTCCCAGTATTCCCTGTTTTAACAAACCTCCCAGTATTCCCTGTTTTAACAAACCTCCCACCTCTCCTTTTAACAAACCTCCCAGTATTCCCTGTTTTAACAAACCTCCCACCTCTCCTTTTAACAAACCTCCCAGTATTCCCTGTTTTAACAAACCTCCCAGTATTCCCTGTTTTAACAAACCTCCCAGTATTCCCTGTTTTAACAAACCTCCCAGTATTCCCTGTTTTAACAAACCTCCCACCTCTCCTTTTAACAAACCTCCCAGTATTCCCTGTTTTAACAAACCTCCCAGTATTCCCTGTATTAACAAACCTCCCAGTATTCCCTGTTTTAACAAACCTCCCAGTATTCCCTGTTTTAACAAACCTCCCAGTATTCCCTGTTTTAACAAACCTCCCAGTATTCCCTGTATTAACAAACCTCCCAGTATTCCCTGTTTTAACAAACCTCCCAGTATTCCCTGTTTTAACAAACCTCCCAGTATTCCCTGTTTTAACAAACCTCCCAGTATTCCCTGTTTTAACAAACCTCCCAGTATTCCCTGTTTTAACAAACCTCCCAGTATTCCCTGTTTTAACAAACCTCCCAGTATTCCCTGTTTTAACAAACCTCCCAGTATTCCCTGTATTAACAAACCTCCCAGTATTCCCTGTTTTAACAAACCTCCCAGTATTCCCTGTTTTAACAAACCTCCCAGTATTCCCTGTTTTAACAAACCACCAACCTCTTCAACTTATCATCCCGTTAGCGGGATCATTTTCCAGCGAAAACTCCTAGCGACATTAGCATAACGAAATTCAATATTTTTTTTTTTTCAAATATAGGGCTGTCTCATATCGTTTTATAGATACACCTCTCTTGAATCGACCCTCGTTGTCCGATTTCAAAAAGGTTTTACAGGAAAAGCACAATATTAGATTATGTTAGAGGAGTACATGGTAAAAGTCGCATCATATGAATTTTCCGAGCAAGCACACCCATCACACATAACCAAAAAACAGCTAAATGCAGCACTAACCTTTTACAAACTTCATCAGATGACACACCTAGGACATCATGTTACACACAGCATGCAATCTTTTGTTCAATAAAGGTCATATTTCTATATAAAAACAGCATTTTACATCGGCACCTGAGGTTGACTAACTATTTTCCCATATAATGCGTCCCGGGAAACAGTGCTACAATTTTATAAATTACTATTCGAAAACGATTTTTTTAATATATATTGTCAATCTAAGATTTATAGATGAATATCTCTTGAAAACACCTGTCAAAACAGATTTTAAATTAACTTTACAGGGTAATCACACTTTGAGATCAAATGGGATGCGATACCCAGAAATTGAGCTCGAAAACCTAGCTCGGCGCCATCTTTGAACATTTGAGCAAGTAACATCTGATATTGTATAATATCGCCAATAATCCCTCACCTTTAGTTGTCTTCATCAGAAAACACTTCCCGATGTCCCAGGTCCATGACAAATGTATTTTCGGTCGAAAAAGTCCATGCTTTATGTTCCATTAGCTTCATGTTGTTAGCGCGTCCTAAGGCTGTAATCAAATGTTGTTCCGTGCGCGGCACCTGTCTAACGCAAAATGACTGTTTACGGTTAGTTAGGTTCGTTCAAACATGTCAAACGTTGTATAAAATAATCGTCAGGGCCTGTTTCAACAAGAGAGCCAATCAGATTCGAGTGGGACGATGTCATTGTGTTTCAAAAGGCTTCCAAAGGTGGGGGCAGACACGGCCGCCGACGTCACAATGCTCATGGCCCTACTACTCTGACCAATTGCCACATCGTCTCTTTCACTGAGTTTCTACCGCAGAACCCTCAAAACACTTTGTAAAGACTGGGGACATCTAGTGGAAGCACTGGAAAGTGCTCAATTATCATTTTTTTTACGTTGTGATTTATAGGTAAGGCTGTGAAGTCGAGTCCACAATTCAGATTTCCACTTCCTGGTTCAATCGGTCTCGGGGTTTTGACTGCCATACGAGTTCTGTTATACTCACAGACACCATTCAAACAGTTTTAGAAAATGTAGGGTGTTTTCTATCCATATAAAATAAGTATATGCATGTCTTAGCTTCTGACTTTGATTAGTAGGCCGTTGAATATTGGAACGATTTTTTTCCAAAATGCGCTGTGGCGCCCCCTATCCTAGGGTAAGTCGAACAGGTTGTTTTAACAAACCTCCCACCTCTCCTTTTAACAAACCTCCCAGTATTCCCTGTTTTAACAACCCTCCCAGTATTCCCTGTTTTAACAAACCTCCCAGTATTCCCAGTTTTAACAAACCTCCCAGTATTCCCTGTTTTAACAAACCTCCCAGTATTCCCTGTTTTAACAAACCTCCCACCTCTCCTTTTAACAAACCTCGCAGTATTCCCTGTTTTAACAAACCTCCCAGTATTCCCTGTTTTAACAAACCTCCCAGTATTCCCTGTTTTAACAAACCTCCCAGTATTCCCTGTTTTAACAAACCTCCCACCTCTCCTTTTAACAAACCTCCCAGTATTCCCTGTTTTAACAAACCTCCCACCTCTCCTTTTAACAAACCTCCCAGTATTCCCTATTTTAACAAACCTCGCAGTATTCCCTGTTTTAACAAACCTCGCAGTATTCCCTGTTTTAACAAACCTCCCAGTATTCCCTGTTTTAACAAACCTCCCACCTCTCCTTTTAACAAACCTCCCAGTATTCCCTGTTTTAACAAACCTCCCACCTCTCCTTTTAACAAACCTCCCAGTATTCGCTATTTTAACAAACCTCGCAGTATTCCATGTTTTAACAAACCTCGCAGTATTCCCTGTTTTAACAAACCTCCCAGTATTCCCTGTTTTAACAAACCTCCCAGTATTCCCTGTTTTAACAAACCTCCCAGTATTCCCTGTTTTAACAAACCTCCCAGTATTCCCTGTTTTAACAAACCTCCCAGTATTCCCTGTTTTAACAAACCTCGCAGTATTCCCTGTTTTAACAAACCTCCCAGTATTCCCTGTTTTAACTAACCTCCCAGTATTCCCTGTTTTAACTAACCTCCCAGTATTCCCTGTTTTAACAAACCTCCCAGTATTCCCTGTTTTAACAAACCTCCCAGTATTCCCTGTTTTAACTAACCTCCCAGTATTCTCTAGAAAGCAGTTACAAACCAATTTCTGCTTTTAAAAAGGTTCCTTTTAAATCAAGAGCCATTGTCCTGATCTTTTACTGTGGAGGAGGAAAATATATTTTATATTTGTTCTTACATCCTCGCTGTTTAATTTCAGGTTACTGTGTCTCCATTCATTCTCTCAGCTGAGAAAAGCAGCTTCTCCTTCCTCAGAAACACCTCTCCTTCCTCAGAAGCACCTCTCCTTCCTCAGAAACACCTCTCCCTTCCTCAGAAACACCTCTCCTTCCTCAGAAACACCTCTCCTTCCTCAGAAACACCTCTCCTTCCTCAGAAACACCTCTCCCTTCCTCAGAAACACCTCTCCCTTCCTCAGAAACACCTCTTTTTCCTCAGATACACCTCTCCTTCCTCAGAAACACCTCTCCTTCCTCAGAAACACCTCTCCTTCCTCAGAAACACCTCTCATTTTTCAGTAACAGTTTTTTTCTTCTCTGAAGCATCTCTCATCTTTGTTTGTTCCAGCTGTGAAGTTTGTCTCTGGTTGACAGCAACAAGACAAATAACACCTCCCCAAAATCTGAAGAGAAAAGTAATTTCAGCCAATTACAGAGAGAGAGAGAGAGAGAGAGAGCCATATGCAGCCTAATTACACTGACTGTAGGGAAGGGGCTGCAGAATGGGCACTGACACATTATCCCCCATCTCCCTATCTTTCTACTGACACACAAATACATAACAGTGCATTGTAACACACACACACACACACACACACATCTGATATATCAGCCTAATTATAACACACATCAGCCAAGAAGAGGAGAAGCTGAAACAAACTAGTGTTGTTGAAAACATAGTGATCCAGGCTTTTACTTCTGAATAATATGGATAATTTTATTTCTGTCTTGTGTACTTGCTATGGCAACAAATCCTTCCCTTGAAGTTTATGTCCAGATGCATCTGGGAGGTTTTACTCTTTGTAATTGCGGCCCGGCTATAAGCTATAAAAGAATGATGCATGTTGGGGTCCTGTAGTACATTTTCATTAGCAAACAGAAGGCAGTACGTTGAGAATACAAATGCAGGAGGGAGGCAATGCGACAAGCACCTCTCTCTCTCTCTCTCTCTCTCTCTCTCTCTCTCTCTCTCTCTCTCTCTCTCTCTCTCTCTCTCTCTCTCTCTCTCTCTCTCTCTGCTTGTCCTATGGGGCTTAACAGTGAAGAGAAGAAGAATGGAGGGATAAAGTATTTAATTGTGTTTTGGCAGAGAGGGCTTGGAGGTGAAAAGGAAATTACTACATCTAGTATGTGGTAACAAGTGTAACTCACGGTGTCCTGCCAAACTCACGGTGTCCTGCCAAACTCACGGTGTCCTGCCAAGCTCACGGTGTCCTGCCAAGCTCACGGTGTCCTGCCAAGCTCACGGTGTCCTGCCAAGCTCACGGTGTCCTGCCAAGCTCACGGTGTCCTGCCAAGCTCACGGTGTCCTGCCAAGCTCACGGTGTCCTGCCAAGCTCACGGTGTACTGGCAAGCTCACGGTGTCCTGCCAAGCTCACGGTCTACTGCCAAGCTCACGGTGTACTGCCAAACTCACGGTGTCCTGCCAAACTCACGGTGTCCTGCCAAACTCACGGTGTCCTGCCAAGCTCACGGTGTACTGCCAAGCTCAAGGTGTACTGCCATGCTCACGGTTTACTGCCAAGCTCACGGTTTACTGCCAAGCTCACGGTGTACTGCCAAGCTCACGGTGTCCTGCCAAGCTCACGGTGTCCTGCCAAGCTCAAGGTGTACTGCCAAGCTCAAGGTGTGCTGCCAAACTCACGGTGTCCAGCCAAGCTCACGGTGTACTGCCAAGCTCACGGAGCATACAGTAGCAACTCTGAGGAGAGATTGGGGGAGAAAAGTATTTTCCTTCTAGGAGGCAGCCTGTCCAATAGGCAATGGGAAGCTAAGCTATCTCTAAAGTAAATTGAATTGAACTTGCGAAAATTATATATTTACTCCTGTTTATACAAAATGTGATATGCACTGCAGAAATCACGTCGCCATTTCCAGGTTCCTAAAATTGCAATAATTCGCCTAATTTCAGTTTATGTGACAAAACAAGCAGTCGTTGTTTAGAGAATCATTGGACCATCTAAACCGCTGTGAAATATATTTTCCATAAACAAAAATATTGTTTCATTCAGCTGTTTGAAGATGGTGTACAAAACCTAAAGTAAAAGACGCAAAAACTAAACTTCAGAATGGGAAGCATAGAAATAGCATCCATAGAACAGAACTGCTGCTTCTTAGACTTGCTTTCAAAGGGGATTGAAAGAACTGTAACTCATATTTCTTTGTGAATTTGGTTGAGTTGCACAAAATGTTACATACTGTAGCTTTAAATCGTTTTAAAATTTTTTTTTTTTTAACAATACACCAGAGAATATGATTTAGCCACAGAGGATTATTACCTTGTTAAAGAAAAATATGTTTTAAATTAGGGTATAACCTACATTTGGGAAACACGCTATTTGGGAAGAGCATGCAGCATAGCAAATAGCTGATTGTTGATTTGCAGTTGTCAGTGAAAAGCATCTACATTTGGTCTATTGCAATATTTCAAAATACACTTCCGCTGGAAAAACAATAGAAAGAAAGAAAAAAAACTGCTGATTGCAGTCAATGTTAAAAGATGAATGCCACAGGGTTCATGTATTTCTCGGTACATTGCAGTCAATGAAAAAAGATGAATGTTCCCCCCTCCTCTAATCTCCCTCCCCCTCTTCTCTCCCACCTATGTCTGTCTCTCTCCCCTTTCCCTCCTCCACACTCTAGCTCCCCTCCCTCCCTCCCTCCCTCCCTCCCTCCCTCCCTCCCTCCCTCTGTTTCCACCATTCTTTCTCCTTCCTCTTGCTCACTCCCTCCGCTCGCTCCCTCCTCTCTCTAGCTCCGCTCGCTCCCTCCTCTCTCTAGCTCCTCTCGCTCCCTCCTCTCTCTAGCTCCTCTCGCTCCCTCCTCTCTCTAGCTCCTCTCGCTCCCTCCTCTATCTAGCTCCGCTCGCTCCCTCCTCTCTCTAGCTCCTCTCGCTCCCTCCTCTCTCTAGCTCCGCTCGCTCCCTCCTCTCTAGCTCCTCTCGCTCCCTCCTCTCTAGCTCCTCTCGCTCCCTCCTCTCTCTAGCTCCGCTCGCTCCCTCCTCTCTAGCTCCTCTCGCTCCCTCCTCTCTCTCCCCATCCTTCCTTCACCATCTCCCTCTCTCACTCCCTCATTTCTCTCTCCATCATCCCTTCATTCTCTCTCCCTCCTTTTCAATGACCCCCCTCCTTCTCATCACTCCCTCTTCCAAAGAAAGACAGACAGACAGACAGACACATGCAGGAAGGCAGGCAGGCAGTTAGGCAAACAGACAGACAGTTTCTAGTCAATATATATATATATATATATATATATATATATACTGCTCAAAAAAATAAAGGGAACACTTAAACAACACAATGTAACTCCAAGTCAATCACACTTCTGTGAAATCAAACTGTCCACTTAGGAAGCAACACTGATTGACAATAAATGTCACATGCTGTTGTGCAAATGGAATAGACAACAGGTGGACAATTATAGGCAATTAGCAAGACACCCCCAATAAAGGAGTGGTTCTGCAGGTGGTGACCACAGACCACTTCTCAGTTCCTATGCTTCCTGGCTGATGTTTTGGTCTCTTTTGAATGCTGGCGGTGCTTTCACTCTAGTGGTAGCATGAGATGGAGTCTACAACCCACACAAGTGGCTCAGGTAGTGCAGCTCATCCAGGATGGCACATCAATGCGAGCTGTGGCAAGAAGGTTTGCTGTGTCTGTCAGTGTAGTGTCCAGAGCATGGAGGCGCTACCAGGAGACAGGCCAGTACATCAGGAGGCGTGGAGGAGGCCGTAAGAGGGCAACAACCCAGCAGCAGGACCGCTACCTCCGCCTTTGTGCAAGGAGGAGCAGGAGGAGCACTGCCAGAGCCCTGCAAATTACCTCCAGCAGGCCACAAATGTGCATGTGTCTGCTCAAACGGTCAGAAACAGACTCCATGAGGGTGGTATGAGGGCCCGACGTCCACTGGTGGGGGTTGTGCTTACAGCCCAACACCGTGCAGGACGTTTGGCATTTGCCAGAGAACACCAAGATTGGCAAATTCGCCACTGGCGCCCTGTACTCTTCACAGATGAAAGCAGGTTCACACTGAGCACGTGACAGACGTGACAGAGTCTGGAGACGCCGTGGAGAATGTTCTGCTGCCTGCAACATCCTCCAGCATGACCGGTTTGGCGGTGGGTCAGTCATGGTGTGGGGTGGCATTTCACAGCCCTCCATGTGCTCGCCAGAGGTAGCCTGACTGCCATTAGGTAACGAGATGAGATCCTCAGACCCCTTGTGAGACCATATGCTGGTGCGGATGGCCCTGGGTTCCTCCTAATGCAAGACAATGCTAGACCTCATGTGGCTGGAGTGTGTCAGCAGTTCCTGCAAGAGGAAGTCATTGATGCTATGGACTGGCCCGCCCGTTCCCCAGACCTGAATCCAATTGAGCACATCTGGGACATCATGTCTCGCTCCATCCACCAAGGCCACGTTGCACCACAGACTGTCCAGGAGTTGGCGGATGCTTTAGTCCAGGTCTGGGAGGAGATCCCTCAGGAGACCATCCGCCACCTCATCAGGAGCATGCCCAGGCATTGTAGGGAGGTCATACAGGCACGTGGAGGCCACACACACTACTGAGCCTCATTTTGACTTGTTTTAAGGACATCACATCAAAGTTGGATCAGCCTGTAGTGTGGTTTTCCACTTTAATTTTGAGTGTGACTCCAAATCCAGACCTCCATGGGTTGATAAATTGGATTTCCATTGATTATTTTTGTGTGATTTTGTTGTCAGCACATTCAACTATGTAAAGAAAAAAGTATTTAATAAGATTATTTCATTCATTCAGATCTAGGATGTGTTCTTTTAGTGTCCCCTTTATTTTTTTGAGCAGTATATATATATATATATATATATATATATATATATATATATATATATAACATATCCTCTTCAGCATTCATATCAAGGCTTTCAGTTTCTAGAACTGCAAGACTATTGGGCCCAATGGAGGGCAGAAATGCTTTTGGATCTATTTACATAAAATGTCACAAATATGTACAATTTGGAAAGATTAAATATATTTTGCCAATTGAAACCACTTCTATAACCCCCAACTAAATATCTTCCTGTAATCAGACAGACATAGTTACGATGACAGTTATTTTATATGTTAGGAATTTAGCAGACTCTCTGATTCAGAGTCACTTACAGTGGGGAGTCATTTAGCAGACTCTCTTATCCAGAGCCACTACAGTAGGGAGTCATTTAGCAGACTATCTTATCCAGAGCCACTACAGTAGTGAGTCATTTAGCAGACTCTCTGATTCACTACAGTAGTGAGTCATTTAGCAGACTCTCTGATTCAGAGCCACTTACAGTAGGGAGTCATTTAGCAGACTCTCTTATCCAGAGCCACTACAGTAGTGAGTCATTTAGCAGACTCTCTGATTCAGAGCCACTTACAGTAGGGAGTCATTTAGCAGACTCTCTTATCCAGAGCCACTACAGTAGTGAGTCATTTAGCAGACTCTCTGATCCAGAGCCACTTACAGTAGGGAGTCATTTAGCAGACTCTCTTATCCAGAGCCACTACAGTAGTGAGTCATTTAGCAGACTCTCTGATCCAGAGCCACTTACAGTAGGGAGTCATTTAGCAGACTCTCTTATCCAGAGCCACTACAGTAGTGAGTCATTTAGCAGACTCTCTGATCCACTACAGTAGTGAGTCATTTAGCAGACTCTCTGATTCAGAGCCACTACAGTAGGGAGTCATTTAGCAGACTCTCTGATCCAGATCCACTACAGTAGGGAGTCATTTAGCAGTAGGGAGTCATTTAGCAGTATGTCTGCCTGTCTGTGGGTGGATATGTCTGTCTGTCTGCCCTTCTGTGAGTGGATATGTCTGTCTGTCTGCCCTTCTGTGAGTGGGTCTGTCTGTCTGTCTGTCTGTCTGTCTGTCTGTCTGTCTGTCTGTCTGTCTGTCTGTCTGTCTGTCTGTCTGTCTGTCTGTTTGCCTGTGAGTGCATAAGACTGTCTACCTGCCTGTCTGTTTGTGAGTGAATATGTCTGTCTGTCTTTTACCAATTTACCCATTGCAGCTCTATCACCAAGTGTTTTGCCTTGAAAGCAATGTTTTGACTTATGAACCAATACCCTGGATGCATATCAATGTGTTAATATCCTGTCTGTGGAGGTGGGAAAGTGGAGAGAGGTGGAGGTGGGAGATAGAGAGAGGAGCAAGAGAGAGAGGAGCAAGAGAGAAATAAATTAGACAGTTTTTTTACACACATTGGGAATGACAACAATTTCTCTCTCAATGCGAAAAATCTTTCTAACACTCCCCCTCGATAACCACCAAGCCTCATTGTGAAATAAAACATCTCCACATATGGAATCATGAAGTAACCAAAAAAGTGTTAATCAAATCAAAATATATTTTACATTTGAGATTCTTCAAAATAGCCACCCTTTACCTTGATGACAGCTTTGCACACTCTTGGCGTTCTCCTATCCAGCTTCATGAGGTACTACATGATTCCATATGTGTTATTTCATAGTTTTGATGTCTTCACTATTATTCTACAATGTAAAAAATAGTAAAAATAAAGAAAAACCCTGGAATGAGTAGGTGTGTCCAAACGTTTGACTTGTACTGTAGAATGATATATACTAATGCTGTATACTGTATATATATAGTACTTTGCAAACGTTTTAGACAGGTGTAAAAAAAATGCTGTAAAGTAAGAATACTTAAAAAAATAGACATGTTAATAGATTCTTTTTTTATCAATTAACAAAATGCAAAGTGAACAAATCAGAAGAAAAATCTATATCAAATCGATATTTGGTGTGACCACCCCTTGGCCTTCAAAACAGCATCAATTCTTCAAGGTTTGATTACATTATTATCAATGTCCAACGGGAACGCCAGAGATAACACCTTTAACCCTGCTCCGAAAAAAACGAAGATGTTCATTTCATGCTTCGATAGCTTCGCAAGCTACAATGCAAACTCCTTTTGCTCTTTATATACACACCACTCCTGGTTACTGTGACTACATTCTCTTTCACCAACGCCTTCTTCGCCATGCTCGTGACTTCAAAAAGGGTTTCTCGAATGAACATCTTTATCCCCCAAAAAACGTACTTCAACAAGGAACGACTCATCTTCCACAACAATATTAGCCCATTTTGTTCCATTCTTGGACTTTACTGTTGTCCGTTCATCTTTCTCGCTATCTGTACTCGACGTGCTTTCAGCTTCAAAACAAACACTTCTGCTACCTCCATCTCATGGTCCTACGGTGACAACCTCCTCTCTAGCTAACTCGGCCCTTTTCTCCAGGCTAATTAGCTAGCAAGTGACAAGAATGTTATCCAGCCTGCATAGCAACCATTTTGTTTAGAACGGCCAGTCATTTTTTTATTATTACGGGTTGATGAGTACGCATCTATCTGGCCAAAACATGTGCTTTGTTATGATTCTGAATGGTCAGATAGCAGCAATGACAAGAAGCTGCCTTGTGGGGAATTGTAGGATACCAAGTCTTGTTTTGATGTGTTTTGACTTTCATGTCTATGCTAATATGATGTAACAGGCTTTAGTTTTCCCATTTATATTTGGATGTTAGCACGTTAGCATGTGGGGCACATCAATTAGTGTCACCTCGTTAGTCAGTATGTGTTACACCTGTGCTGTCTCAGGTGTTATATAAAAGTGGCTGGCCCAGTGCTCCAGTTGGATTGAGAGATGTGGAGGGTTAACAGCTTTAGTTGTCTGCACCTATTTGGTTTCTAGACAAACAATCCTTTATCTTATCTTCGCTGTGTTGGTTTGGCTCCACTTTTTGGTTTGCTTCCTGTCTTTATGTTTGGTGTGGGTTTTCATGTTTTGTTTGCCTGTTCTTGGGCAGATTTTAGTGGGTCTCATGGTGCTGTTACGAGGTAACCTACAGTGTCTTTCAGAATCCCTCCTAGAACCCCGCCTGTTTTGTTTTGGTTGTTGTCAGTGACCCTTTGTTAGTTTCCCGTTCTGTTTGAACACAAAAATAATGGTAGATGACAAAAAAAATATTAAAAAAATTAACAATGTATTTCAGATAACAAGTGCTCATTGTAAACATGTATTTGTTTTCAATAAAGATTTGGAGATGAAATAAGGTTTGCCATGTTGTCAATAGTCTAAGCTAAACCCGTCTGTTTTGGCCTGTAGTTTTGCACACATCGGTTTGTTGCTAAACAACCAAACTGTTTATAGCAACTATGCTAAAATGATTAACGACTGGGATGCTTCTGTGCTGTAGCAACATGACCAATAATTACTAAAAACCAGCTTTTTGCCTGGACTATGCAAAGAAATTGTATGAATTTACTTATCAAAAAAAAACATTGAATGAAAAATATGTATTTAATTGTTATTTTAATATGATGGTAACAGTTTTATAAAAACAAGACACGCGAGGCAGTGCTGTATCTGTAACGAGTGTCGTGTGTGTAGGACCAAGACGCAACAGGGAAGTGTATACTCATCTTCTCTTTTTAATATATAAGGAGAAACAAAATAAACACGTATACAATTAACTGAAACGACACTAACAGTTCTGTCAGGTGACAAGCACAAAACAGAATACAACTACCCACAATACAAACACACCCTAATTATAGGACCTTCAATCAGAGGCAACGATAGACAGCTGCCTCCAACTGAAGGCCCCAACACCAATTAACTAAACATAGAAATACAAATGACTAGACAGAACATAGAAATAAACTAACATAGAACAATAACCAAAACCCTGGACTAATAAATCAAATACCCCTCTCTACATGGATGTCATGTCCTGACCAGTATAAGGGTTATTTGTTATTGTAGTTTGGTCAGGACGTGGCAGAGGGTATTTTGTTTATGTGATTCGGGGTGGTGATTTATTTAGTAGGGTGTTTAGTTAGTTCCGGGTTTTTGGGGTTATGTTCTATGTTTGTATTTCTATGTGGTCTCTAGTCTTTTGTATTTCTATGTGTAGTTTATTGGGGTTGGACTCTCAATTGGAGGCAGGTGTTTTCTAGTTGCCTCTGATTGAGAGTCCTATATATGGGTATGTGTTTGGTTAAGTGTTTGTGGGAGATTGTTCTTGGATTGCTGTGGTGCCTTCAAGACTGTTATTTTGTCGGTCATCAGTTTGTTATTTTTGTATACGTGTTTATTTTTTTCCCCCTTCTTTTCCCATCAATAAAGATGAGGATACATGCCCCAAGTGTGTTTTGGTCTCATCACTACGACAATTGTGACAATGGACACATACACACAACCACCCTGAACCACATAAAACAAATACGTCCTGACCAAACTACACACTAACAAATAACACCTTTACAGGTCAGAACGTGACAGTATCATGAATACAATCGGAGGTAAATGCCATTGTTTGGCTCAATGCGTTAGCCAGGCAACCAGTACACTGTTCGCAAACCCACCAGGAAGTGAGGTCCTTCAGTAAATGTATTATTGGTAAGAAAATCTGTACACATTTTTTTATTATTATATAGCTAATAAACTAGTTGTGTAATCGTAAGACCTTGTTACAGTTGGTCTAGTGTCTGTAGCTCAAACTGTTAAAGAGCTGTACCATTTTGAAAACCAACCACTTTAGGCTGCCATTGACAGCCATGTTGTTTTATACAATTTACAATAGTTATAATGCACAGTAATAATGTTTGGTGGCAGGACTTATCAGACCCCATTCATGTACTTGGATCCGATGGTCTGACCATAAAAATAAAAATAAAATAATAAATAACTAAAAAAAGTCTAATCATTATTCCATCATTTGACTTGATTGGGGGAAGCCCGTTTTTATAGACTATATTTCTATCGGTCTGCCTCTGAACAGCCAGTTGAGACACATTGAGTCTGGGAACGAACACATCCATTTCCCAGGGGCAATTAATTATTCAATTAAAACTGATCACCGGTAGTCTCTGAGGGAAAAGATGATGTGAATTAATATCCAGTTCCAATGTTGCTTCGAATAAAAAAACAGAAACTATTGTTTTGTCGATTTGGAGTAGGCCTCGGTAGACCTTGGATAGTCTCAGACAATATCCCCTGTTGTGTAGGATCTCAACGTGATATGTCCTGGAAGCCTTTAGAAAATGACAGAACAATGAGGACAAAGACAAAAGGATTCTCAATCAAAATGGCAGCTATCTGAGAATTCATCTCAGCAGTTTTCTAAAGCTAAATCAGACCCCTGGTCACCATGTAGATTACGACATCCAGAGGCTGGTTAAGTGGTAGGGGTCTGTATCTGAACCAGGGCAGTCACAACTAAGTAGATATCTGGGATAGGTAGATGGGTCTAATAGAACATGACGTTTATCGTAATTGCGTGACGAACTTCATTGAGTGGTCTGAGTTTTAGGGGCCAGGCGGTGTTAAATAGTTCAACCAGGATAATAGGTTCTAATATTGATTGGCCGGGATGCTGGGATGTGTAAACAAAACATTTCCCAACACAGAGAGAGAGAGAACACACAAGCTGCATCCCAAATTGGACCCTGTTCCCTATATAGTGCACTACTTTGACCTGATACCAAATGGGACCCTGCTCCCCTAAATCAGTGGTCACCAACCATTTCTGAGTGAAAATCTCTTTCGCAGTCAAAAAGCAAGCTGAGATCTACCGCTCAGACTTTTCTTTACATTACTGTAGGAATGGGGTTTGTGCACTAGGCCTAATACATTACCACAGCAATTTGGCCTTGTGTCTGGCCTGTAAATATTGTTCTTCTCAGACCGTATTGTATTTCAAAACTCAAGCTTTGATAACAATATAGATCAGTTGGTGTACAACTTACGAGGCACAACTGAGCACAAATTGAAATACATTGCTTTCGGAAAGTATTCAGACACCTTGACTTTTTCCACGTTTTGATACATTACAGCCTTTTTCTAAAACTGATTAAATAAAACAAATCCTCAGCAATCTACACACAATACCCTATAACGCCAAAGTGAAAAGAGGTTTTTATTCAGACCCTTTGCTATGAGACTCGAAATTGAGCTCTGGTGCATCCTGTTTTCATTGATGATCCTTGAGATGTTTCTACAACTTGATTAGAGTCCACCTGCCGTAAATTCATTTGATTGGACATGATTTGGAAAGGCACACACCTGTCTATATAAGGTCCCACAGTTGACAGTGCATGTCAGAGCAAAAACCAAACCATGAGGTCGAAGGAATTGTCTGTAGAGCTTCGAGGCAGGATTGTGTTTAAGCACAGATCTGGGGAAGGGTACCAAAACATTTTTACAGCATTGAAGGTCCCCAAGAACACAGTGGCCTCCATCATTCTTAAATGGAATATGTTTGGAACCACCAAAACTCTTCCTATTGCTGGCCAAACTAAGCAATCGGGAGAGAAGGGCCTTGGTCAACGAGGTGACCAAGAACCTGATGGTCACTTTGACAGAGCTCCAGAGTTCCTCTGTGGAGACCATCTCCGCAGCACTCCACCAATATGGCAGGTTGGCCAGACGGAAGCCACTTCTCAGTAAAAGGCACATGGAAGCCCACTTGAGTTTGCCAAGTCCCCTAAAGACTCTCTGACCATGAGAAACAAGATTCACTTTTTCTTCAACTTTGGCCTGAATGCCAAGTGTCACGTCTGGAGGAAACCTAGCATCACACCTACGGTGAAGCATGGTGGTGGTAGCGTCGTGCTATGGGGATGTTTTTCATCAACAGGGACTGGGAAACTAGTCAGAATTGAGGGAAAGATGAACGGAGCAAAGTACAAAGAGATCCTTGATGAAAATCTGCTCCAGAGCGCTCAGGACCTCAGACTGGGGCGAAGGTTTACCTTCCAACAGGACAACAACCGTAAACACACAGCCAAGACAATGCAAGAGTGGCTTCAGGACAAATCTCTGAATGTCCTTGATTGGCCCAGCCAGAGCCCGGACTTGAACCAGATCGAACATCTCTGCAGAGACCTGAAAATATCTGTGCTGCAACGCTCCGCATCCAACCTGACAGAGCTTGAGAGGACATGCAGAGAAGAATGGGAGAAACTCCCCAAATACAGGTGTGCCAAGCTTGTTTTGTCATACACAAGAGGACTGTAATCGCTGCCTCACCTAAAGCCCATTCTGGTGGGAAAGCTGCTATAGACCACCAAGTGCTAACAGTCAGTATCTGGATAAGGTGTGAAATGCTTGATAATGTATGTGATATTAACAGAGAAGTATATTTTATAGGTGATTGAAATATTGACTAGCTCTCATCAAGCTGCCCTCTCAAAAAAAATCTTCAAACTGTAACCAGTGCCTGCAAAGATTATCTTTCAACCTACTACGGAAGTTACAAACAACACAGGAATGAAATCATCAGCATGTATTGATTACATCTTTACTAGTGCTTCAGAAATTTCCTTTAAAGCCGTATCCAAATCCATCGGATGTAGTGATCACAATATAGTAGCCATATCTAGGAAAACCAAAGTTCCAAAGGCTGGGCCTAATATAGTGTATAAGAGGTCATACAATATGTTGATGTAAATAATATTTGTTGGTCTGTGGTTTGTAATGAGGAGCAACCAGATGCTGCACTGGACACATTTATGAAACTACTTATTCCAGTTACTAATAAACATGCACCCATTATGAAAATGACTGTAAAAACTGTTAAATCCCCGTGGATTGATGAGGAATTGAAAAATGGTTGAGAGGGATGAGGCAAAAATGTATTGGCAAATTTACTGCAAATTAAGAAATCATTTGACAAAATAAAAATAAACTATGCTATGAAACAAAAATTAATTATATAAAGAATGTAGTAAAAAGCTTTGGAGCACCTTAAATGACATTTTGGGAAAAAAGGCTAACTTTTTATATCAGATGCCTCATTCATCACAAAACACACTGATATTGCCAACTACTTAATTACTTTTTTATTGGCAAGATTAGGGATGACATGCCAGCAACAAACGCTGACACTACACATCCAAGTATATCTCACCAAATTATGAAAGACAATTGTACTTTTTGAATTCTGTAAATTGAAAAAATTATTGTCTATCAACAATGACAATCTAGATGGAAAATTACTGAGGATAATAGTACACGATATTGTCACTCCTATTTGCCACATCTTCAATATAAGTCAACTAGATAGTATGTGCCTTCAGGCCTGGAGGGAAGCAAAAAGTCATTCTGCTATCTAGGAATAGTAAAGCCCCCTTTACTGTCTCAAATAATATCCAATCAGCCTGTTACGATCCGTTTGTAAACTTTTGGAAAAAAAGGTGTTTGACTAGATACATTGCTATTTCACAGTAAACAAATTGACAACATACTTTCAGCACACTTATAGGGAAGGACATTCAACAAGCACAACAGTTACACAAATGATGGATGAATGGCTGAGAGAAATTGATGATAAAATGATTGTGGGGGTTGTCTTGTTAGACTTCAGTGTAGCTTTTGACATTATTGATCATAGTCTGCTGGAAAAATGTATGTGTTATGGCTTTACATCCCCTGCTATAATGTGGATAAAGAGTTAAAGAGTTATTTGTCTAACAGAACACAGAGGGTGTTCTTTAATGGAAGCCTCTCCAACATAATCCAGGTAGAATCAGGAATTCCCCAGGGCAGCTGTCTAGGCCCCTTACCTTTTTCAATCTTTACTAACGACATGCCACTGGATGACTCAACACTATACACGTCAGCTACTACAGCAACTGAAGTAACTGCAACACTTAACAAAGAGCTGCATTTAGCTTTAGAATGGGTGGCAAGGAATAAGTTAGTCCTAAACATATGGCCCTTAAAAAACTAATGGGGGTCCATAATAAACCCCAGGAAGAGTATCTGCTGCCTTGACAGGAACTAATGGGGATCCATAACACACATAAATATAGAGGTGCTTCAAGTAAATACTGAGTTAAGGGTCTGAATACTTCTGTAAATGTTTGCAAACATTTCTAAACACCTGTTTTCGCTTTGTCATTATGGGGTACTGTGATGTCATTATGGGGTATTGTGATGTCATTATGGGGTATTGTGATGTCATTATGGGGTATTGTGATGTCATTATGGGGTTTTGTGTGTAGATTGATGAGGGATTTTTTTTTAATCCATTTTAGAATAAAGCTCTAACGTAACAAAATGTGGAAAAAGTCAAGAGGTCTGAATACTTTCCGAAGGCACTGTAATATAACAGGCTTTTAAAGTTCAATATTTGTGCACAATTTCAAATTAAAATTAAGATGCAGTCTTTTCGTGGAACGACCCAAATATCAATAAATATAACAGCAGAGGCCAGTCCCTATTGAGTAGGATCATATCATATCATTGTCGTGGTTTGTGTCTCATATCATTAGGGTTTGTGTATCTCTTTGCATTCGGGCTTAGTCTGGCTCACATTTCCACTGCCACATGTATATTGATGAGCCCCTTTGAGACAACAACACTACACCACACAGAAAGATATCATTCATTTCTCCTGCTCTTGTTACGTCCTGGATATTTAATCCCAACTGGAAACAGAAATTAAATCAACAGCACATTATTCACTTTTAAATGAAATGTGAAACACATTATTAAAACATCACTTTGTTTTCTGTGTATCTTCTCTACGACTCTTTGTGGAATACGACTATTTTCAATACTAATAAAGACTCATTTACATTTTTCTTTTCAAAATAGAAATATCATCATAATATAAACATCTATAAATACATATCTGACTTCTTGTTTAAAGTGATGACAGCATGGTGTGTGTGATTCCCCTACTTCTCTGCATCCAAATTAAATAATAAATCCACCGCTATAGAAAAGACAATCCAATAAAGAACTTAACTGAGAGAGAGAGAGAGATAGCAGGGAGAGAGAGCGATAGCAGGGAGATATTGATATGGCAGGGGGAGAGTGATAGATAGCAGTGGGAGAGATAAAGAGGTAGAGAGTGATCGCAGGGGGATAGAGAGATAGCAGGGACCGATAACCGATAGAGAAATAGCAGGGACCGATAGAGAGATAGCAGGGACTGATAAAGAGATAGCAGGGACAGATAGAGAGATAGCAGGGACAGATAGATAGCAGGGACAGATAGAGAGACAGCAGGGACAGATAGAGAGACAGCAGGGACAGATAGAGAGACAGCAGGGACATATAGAGAGATAGCAGGGACGGATAGAGAGATAGCAGGGACTGATAGAGAGATAGCAGGGACAGATAGAGAGATAGCATGGGCAGATAGAGAGATAGCAGGGACGGATAGAGAGATAGCAGGGACACATAGAGAGATAGCAGGAACAGATAGAGAGACAGCAGGGACTGATAGAGAGACAGCAGGGACTGATAGAGAGATAGCAGGGACCGATGGAGAGATAGCAGGGACCGATAGAGAGATAGCAGGGACCGATAGAGAGATAGCAGGGACATATAGAGAGATAGCAGGGACTGATAGAGAGATAGCAGGGATCGATAGAGAGATAGCAGGGACGGATAGAGAGATAGCAGGGACAGATAGAGAGATAGCAGGGACGGATAGAGACAGCAGGGAAAGATAGAGAGATCACAAGGGGGGGAGAGATCACAAGGGGGGAGAGAGATAGCAGGAGGAGAAATTGTGCAATAGCACAGAACACTATAGAACGATATGAAACTCAGAGAGGACTGATCCTAAATAACAACACTTTGGAAACACAGATACAGGGTGAGAAAATAACAAGGTATTAGAATTGGATATTATGAATGTAGGCTGTTCTGAAGGGTAAAACGGGGGTGCAACTCATTATTAGGGAAGTGTTTGTAATGTTTTGTACACAGTGTATCTGCATTACCTCAGGACATGTACAGTTGTGGCCAATAGTTTCGAGAATGACACAAATATAAATTTTCACAAAGTCTGCTGCCTCAGTTTGTATGATGGCAATTTGCATATACTCCAGCATGTTATGAAGAGTGATCAGATGAATTGTAATTAAATGCAACGTCCCTCTTGACCATGCAAATAAACTGAATCCTAAAAAAAAACATTTCCACTGCATTTCAGCCCTGCCACAAAAGGATCAGTTGACATCATGTCAGTGATTCTCTCGTTAACACAGGTGTGAGTGTTGACGAGGACAAGGCTGGAGACCACATTGCAGGTCAACACTGCAAATATTGACTCTTTGCATCAACTTCATGTAATTGTCAATAAAAGCTTTTGACACTTATGAAATGCTTGTATTTATACTTCAGTATTCCATAGTAACATCTGACAAAAATATCTAAAAGACACTGAAGCAACAAACTTTGAGAAAATTAGTATTTGTGTAATTCTGTCGTGAGAGAGAGTAGACCAAGGTGCAGCAGAGTTAGTGTTCATCATTGAATATTTAATAAAGAAAGAACACTATACAAACAAAACAAGAAAACTGACAGCCAAACAGTCCTGTCATGTCATGTCATGTCATGTCATGTCATGTCATGTCATGTCATGTGCAAACACCAACAGAAACAATTACCCACAAAACCCAAAGGAAAAACATGCTCCTTATGTGTGACTCCCAATCAGCAACAACGAGCTTCAGCTGTGCCTGATTGGGAGCCACACACGGCCCAAAACAAAGAAATACAAAAACATAGAAAAAGGAACATAGAACACCCACCCAATGTAACACCCTGGCCTAACCAAAATAAAGAACAAAAACCCCTCTCTATGGCCAGGGCGTTACAGCATGTCAATATCAGACCGGGAAGAATTGACGTTCGCAATCTCCCGCTATCTGCAAGAGAAACCAATGGCATAACATCTGATTGATAAATAAATTCAACAAACCTACAGGAATACATAAACATCTAATACTTAACCAACCCTGTTACAGGGACACCGGTACTTAGTCTTTGATGAACGTTATGTAACAAACACTGAAAATATGGTACAGAGGGGTATATTATAGAGGGGTATACTACAGAGGATTATACTATAGAGGGGTATACTATAGAGGAGTATATTATAGAGGGGTATACTATAGAGGGGTATACTATAGAGGGGTATACTATAGAGGGGTATAATGTAGAGGGTATACTATAGAGGGGTATACTATAGAGGGGTATACTATAGAGGGGTATACTATAGAGGGGTAAAATATAGAGGGGTACACTATAGAGGGGTAAAATATAGAGGGGTATACTATAGAGGGGTATACTATAGAGGGGTAAAATATAGAGGGGTATACTATAGAGGGGTATAATATAGAGGGGAATAATATAGAGAGTATACTATAGAGAGGTATACTATAGAGGGGTATACTATAGAGAGGTATACTATAGAGGGGTATAATATAGAGGGGTATATTATAGAGGGGTAAAATATAGAGGGGTATACTATAGAGGGGTATACTATAGAGGGGTATACTATAGAGGGGAATAATATAGAGGGGTATAATATAGAGGGGTATATTATAGAGGGGTATACTATAGAGAGGTATACTATAGAGAGGTATAATATAGAGGGGTATATTATAGAGGGGTATACTATAGAGGGGTATAATATAGAGAGTATACTATAGAGAGGTATACTATAGAGGGGTATACTATAGAGAGGTATACTATAGAGGGGTATATTATAGAGGGGTATACTATAGAGGGGTATAATATAGAAGGGTATAATATAGAGGGGTATATTATAGAGGGGTATACTATAGAGGGGTAAAATATAGAGGGGTATAATATAGAGGGGTATAATATAGAGGGGTAAAATATAGAGGGGTATAATATAGAGGGGTATATTATAGAGGGGTATACTATAGAGGGGTATAATATAGAGGGGTATATTATAGAGGGGTATACTATAGAGGGGTATAATATAGAGGGGTATATTATAGAGGGGTATACTATAGAGGGGTATAATATAGAGGGGTATATTATAGAGGGGTATCCTATAGAGAGGTATACTATAGAGGGGTATACTATAGAGAGGTATACTATAGAGGAGTAATACATATATATATATATATATTTCTGTTTGTTTATCAAAGGTTGCTGTCTAACTAAATGAATCCTGACTCATCCTGCTTTGCAGTATATTCTCCTGGATCACCCTGTTAAATATAATGTTATTTTGTTGACACTAAATATTCTAATGATATTGTTTTAACAGATCCCCCTTGTCATATTCACCACCCTCTCCAATACACACATGCTAATGCTCACACACACACACACACACACACACACACACACACACACACACACACACACACACACACACACACACACACATACACACATATACACACACAAACATGCACACGCATGAACGCACAGACACACGCAAACACACACACACACACACACACACACCTACAAGTACACACACACACTCACAAGTACACACACATACGCACACACACACACATACTTGCCTACACACACCAAATCTTGCGGAACAATCTCGTCCATTCTGACAAAAGTTAAGTTATTATCAGATAATTTGCCTATTCTCTGTATTAGATTGATTTCCTCTCTCCAGTCGAGACTCGGTTCACGTCTCCAGAACGCTGTGTCAGCCAGATAAACCCTGATTTCAGCTCAGCTGGACAAAAACTCACTGACTCGAATCCTGAGAAAACAATTCAACAGCATAAACAAGTCAATAACAAAGTCGAACCCCTGAAAATAATGCTTCCTTACTTAAACCCTCAAATCAAATAACGCAACACAGCACCTGTTAAATACATTTAGTAACTAAACACTCAGCCCAGTGGTATAGTCACTAAACACTCAGCCCAGAGGTATAGTAACTAAACACTCAGCCCAGAGGTATAGTAACTAAACACTCAGCCCAGAGGTATAGTAACTAAACACTCAGCCCAGAGGTATAGTAACTAAACACTCAGCCCAGTGGTATAGTAACTAAACACTCAGCCCAGAGGTATAGTAACTAGAAAACTCAGCCCAGAGGTATAGTAACTATACACTCAGCCCAGTGGTATAGTAACTAAACACTCAGCCCAGTGGTATAGTAACTAAACACTCAGCCCAGAGGTATAGTAACTATACACTCAGCCCAGTGGTATAGTAACTAAACACTCAGCCCAGAGGTATAGTAACTAAACACTCAGCCCAGTGGTATAGTCACTAAACACTCAGCCCAGAGGTATAGTAACTATACACTCAGCCCAGAGGTATAGTAACTAAACACTCAGCCCAGAGGTATAGTAACTAAACACTCAGCCCAGAGGTATAGTAACTAGAACACTCAGCCCAGAGGTATAGTAACTATACACTCAGCCCAGTGGTATAGTAACTAAACACTCAGCCCAGAGGTATAGTAACTAAACACTCAGCCCAGTGGTATAGTAACTAAACACTCAGCCCAGTGGTATAGTAACTATACACTCAGCCCAGAGGTATAGTAACTAAACACTCAGCCCAGAGGTATAGTAACTAAACACTCAGCCCAGTGGTATAGTAACTAAACACTCAGCCCAGAGGTATAGTAACTAAACACTCAGCCCAGAGGTATAGTAACTAAACACTCAGCCCAGAGGTATAGTAACTATACACTCAGCCCAGAGGTATAGTAACTAAACACACTCAGCCCAGAGGTATAGTAACTAAACACTCAGCCCAGAGGTATAGTAACTAAACACTCAGCCCAGTGGTATAGTTACTAGAACACTCAGCCCAAAGGTATAGTAACTAAACACTCAGCCCAGAGGTATAGTAACTAGAACACTCAGCCCAGTGGTATAGTAACTATACACTCAGCCCAGAGGTATAGTAACTATACACTCAGCCCAGAGGTATAGTAACTAGAACACTCAGCCCAGAGGTATAGTAACTATACACTCAGCCCAGAGGTATAGTAACTAAACACTCAGCCCAGAGGTATAGTAACTAAACACTCAGCCCAGAGGTATAGTAACTAAACACACTCAGCCCAGAGGTATAGTAACTAAACACTCAGCCCAGTGGTATAGTAACTAAACACACTCAGCCCAGAGGTATAGTAACTAAACACTCAGCCCAGTGGTATAGTAACTAAACACACTCAGCCCTGAGGTATAGTAACTAAACACTCAGCCCAGTGGTATAGTAACTAAACACTCAGCCCAGTGGTATAGTAACTAAACACTCAGCCCAGAGGTATAGTAACTAGAACACTCAGCCCAGAGGTATAGTAACTAGAACACTCAGCCCAGAGGTATAGTAACTAGAACACTCAGCCCAGTGGTATAGTAACTAAACACTCAGCCCAGTGGTATAGTAACTAAACACTCAGCCCAGTGGTATAGTAACTAAACACTCAGCCCAGAGGTATACTAACTAAACACTCAGCCCAGTGGTATAGTAACTAAACACTCAGCCCAGTGGTATAGTAACTAAACACTCAGCCCAGAGGTATACTAACTAGAACACTCAGCCCAGTGGTATAGTAACTAAACACTCAGCCCAGAGGTATAGTAACTAAACACTCAGCCCAGAGGTATAGTAACTAAACACTCAGCCCAGTGGTATAGTAACTAAACACTCAGCCCAGTGGTATAGTAACTAAACACTCAGCCCAGAGGTATAGTAACTAAACACTCAGCTCAGAGGTATAGTAACTAAACACTCAGCCCAGTGATATAGTAACTAAACACACTCAGCCCAGAGGCATAGTAACTAAACACTCAGCCCAGAGGTATAGTAACTAAACACTCAGCTCAGAGGTATAGTAACTAAACACTCAGCCCAGAGGTATAGTAACTAAACACTCAGCCCAGAGGTATAGTAACTAAACACTCAGCCCAGAGGTATAGTAACTAAACACTCAGCCCAGAGGTATAGTAACTATACACTCAGCCCAGTGGTATAGTAACTAAACACTCAGCCCAGAGGTATAGTAACTAAACACTCAGCCCTGAGGTATAGTAACTAAACACTCAGCCCAGAGGTATAGTAACTAAACACTCAGCTCAGAGGTATAGTAACTATACACTCAGCCCAGTGGTATAGTAACTATACACTCAGCCCAGAGGTATAGTAACTAGAACACTCAGCCCAGTGGTATAGTAACTAGAACACTCAGCCCAGTGGTATAGTAACTAAACACTCAGCCCAGTGGTATAGTAACTAAACACTCAGCCCAGAGGTATAGTAACTAAACACTCAGCCCAGTGGTATAGTAACTAAACACTCAGCCCAGAGGTATAGTAACTAAACACTCAGCCCAGTGGTATAGTAACTAGAACACTCAGCCCAGAGGTATAGTAACTAAACACTCAGCCCAGTGGTATAGTAACTAAACACTCAGCCCAGAGGTATAGTAACTAAACACTCAGCCCAGTGGTATAGTAACTAAACACTCAGCCCAGTGCTATAGTAACTAAACACTCAGCCCAGTGGTATAGTCACTAAACACTCAGCCCAGAGGTATAGTAACTAAACACTCAGCCCAGAGGTATAGTAACTAAACACTCAGCCCAGTGGTATAGTAACTAAACACTCAGCCCAGTGGTATAGTAACTAAACACTCAGCCCAGAGGTATAGTAACTAAACACTCAGCCCAGAGGTATAGTAACTAAACACTCAGCCCAGAGGTATAGTAACTATACACTCAGCCCAGAGGTATAGTAACTAAACACTCAGCCCAGACGTATAGTAACTAAACACTCAGCCCAGTGCTATAGTAACTAAACACTCAGCCCAGAGGTATAGTAACTAAACACTCAGCCCAGAGGTATAGTAACTAAACACTCAGCCCAGAGGTATAGTAACTAAACACACTCAGCCCAGAGGTATAGTAACTAAACACTCAGCCCAGAGGTATAGTAACTAAACACTCAGCCCAGTGGTATAGTAACTAAACACTCAGCCCAGAGGTATAGTAACTAAACACTCAGCCCAGAGGTATAGTAACTAAACACTCAGCCCAGAGGTATAGTAACTAAACACTCAGCCCAGAGGTATAGTAACTAAACACTCAGCTCAGAGGTATAGTAACTATACACTCAGCCCAGAGGTATAGTAACTAAACACTCAGCCCAGAGGTATAGTAACTAAACACTCAGCCCAGAGGTATAGTAACTAAACACTCAGCCCAGTGGTATAGTAACTAAACACTCAGCCCAGAGGTATAGTAACTAAACACTCAGCCCAGTGGTATAGTAACTAAACACTCAGCCCAGAGGTATAGTAACTAAACACTCAGCCCAGAGGTATAGTAACTAGAACACTCAGCCCAGTGGTATAGTCACTAAACACTCAGCCCAGAGGTATAGTAACTAAACACTCAGCCCAGAGGTATAGTAACTAAACACTCAGCCCAGTGGTATAGTAACTATACACTCAGCCCAGAGGTATAGTAACTAAACACTCAGCCCAGAGGTATAGTCACTAAACACTAAGCCCAGAGGTATAGTAACTAAAAACTCAGCCCAGAGGTATAGTAACTAAACACTCAGCCCAGTGGTATAGTAACTAAACACTCAGCCCAGAGGTATAGTAACTAAACACTCAGCCCAGAGGTATAGTAACTAAACACTCAGCCCAGTGGTATAGTAACTAAACACTCAGCCCAGAGGTATAGTAACTAAACACTCAGCCCAGAGGTATAGTAACTAGAACACTCAGCCCAGTGCTATAGTAACTAAACACTCAGCCCAGAGGTATAGTAACTATACACTCAGCCCAGTGGTATAGTAACTAAAC
Source organism: Salmo trutta (assembly GCF_901001165.1). Taxonomy (NCBI): domain Eukaryota; kingdom Metazoa; phylum Chordata; class Actinopteri; order Salmoniformes; family Salmonidae; genus Salmo; species Salmo trutta. The sequence goes on from NC_042962.1 coordinate 2,794,127, forward strand.
ACTCAGCCCAGAGGTATAGTAACTAGAACACTCAGCCCAGAGGTATAGTAACTAAACACTCAGCCCAGAGGTATAGTAACTAAAGACTCAGCCCAGTGGTATAGTAACTAAACACTCAGCCCAGTGGTATAGTAACTAAACACTCAGCCCAGTGGTATAGTAACTAAACACTCAGCCCAGTGGTATAGAAACTAGAACACTCAGCCCAGTGGTATAGTAACTAAACACTCAGCCCAGAGGTATAGTAACTAAACACTCAGCCCAGTGGTATAGTAACTAAACACTCAGCCCAGAGGTATAGTAACTAAACACTCAGCCCAGTGGTATAGTAACTAAACACTCAGCCCAGAGGTATAGTAACTAAACACTCAGCCCAGAGGTATAGTAACTAAACACTCAGCCCAGAGGTATAGTAACTATACACTCAGCCCAGAGGTATAGTAACTAAACACTCAGCCCAGAGGTATAGTAACTATACACTCAGCCCAGAGGTATAGTAACTATACACTCAGCCCAGAGGTGTAGTAACTAAACACTCAGCCCAGAGGTATAGTAACTATACACTCAAACCCTTAACTTAAACCTAACCCTATCCTTAAACCTAACCCTATCCTTAATCCTAACCCTAAACTTAACCCAAACCCTGAACTTAAACCTAACTCCTATCCCTAAACCTAACCACTAATCTCTTACTTTTAGCCAAACCCTAATTGTAACCCCGTTAGCTTAAAATATCCTTTGACCTGAAGGGGAAGTGAGTAATGTTTCCACGAGGGAGAATATTCCTTGTTTTTGCTATGTCTTGTGGGAACATTTGGGGATTTTAGGTCCCAGCAAGGTTTGAAGAACCAACACACACAGACTCATCTGTAAGGAGTTCTAGATGAGATGTCCGTCTGGTAATTTAGGATGATGAAACTGGAGAAAAGAGGACATTACTTAAACATAACTAAGTCTTCCAGTGAGAATGGATTTTAACTTACATTTCATCATCTGAAAGACTGTAAATTGATCCAATTTCTGAGATATATAGTTGCCAAACATTAGACGCCACAACAATTCAGAGTCGCAAAGCATCATATTATCCCTGGAACTGATATACTTACCGATGGATTAAAGAAGGAAACGCCCCACTGGTTAAAACATTTAACGGATGCATGTGCATTATACTCAACGTAACACGTCTATTGGGTTAAAGCTACCTGACTAAGCTGCACTTACACAAAAGCAAACAGACACACACACACACACACACACACACACACACACACACACACACACACACACACACACACACACACACTAACACATACACACACACACACACACACACACACTCACACACACACACACACACACTAACACATGCACACACACACACACAGAAACACACACACACACACACTAACACATACACACACACACACACACACACACACACTAACACATACACACACACACACACACACAGAAACACACACACACACACACTAACACACACACACAGACACACACACAGACACACACACACACACACAGAAACACACACACAGACACACACACACACACACAGACACACACACACACACAGACACACACACACACACACACAGACACACACACACACACACAGACACACACACACACACACACACACAGAAACACACACACACACACACACACACACAGACACACACACACACACAGATACACACACACACAGAAACACACACACACACAGACACACACACACACACACACAGACACACACACACACACACACACACAGACACACACACACACACAGAAACACACACACACACAGAACACACACACACACAGACACACACACACACACAGACACACACACACACACACACAGACACACACACACACACAGAAACACACACACACACACACACACACACACACACTAACACACACACACACACACACAGACACACACACACACACACACACACAGAAACACACACACACACAGACACACACACACACACACACAGACACACACACACAGACACACACACACACACACACAAACACAGAAACACACACACACACACACTAACACACAGACACACACACACACACACAGACACACACAGAAACACACACTCACACACACACACACACAGACACACACACACACACACAGAAACACACACACACACACACACACACAGACACACACACACACACACACAGACACACACACACACACAGACACACACACACACACAGACACACACACACACAGACACACACACACACACACACACACACTAACACCGTCAGCAAGGGGAAGGCATTAACAACATGTCTCCAATCAGGATCCTGGACAGCAGTCTACACTACAGAATGTCTCCAATCAGGACCCTGGACAGCAGTCTACACTACAGAATGTCTCCAATCAGGACACTGGACAGCAGTCTACACTACAGAATGTCTCCAATCAGGACCCTGGACAGCAGTCTACACTACAGAATGTCTCCAATCAGGACACTGGACAGCAGTCTACATTACAGAATGTCTTCAATCAGGACCCTGGACAGCAGTCTACACTACAGAATGTCTCCAATCAGGATCCTGGAGAGCAGTCTAGATGACAATCTCATTACTGCAACAGGTGAAGTTGTGGACTAACAAACTGATAGACCTCAGAGCATTTGGACCGTGCTGTATGACTAACACACTGGTTCTGGGGGACCGTGCTGTATGACTAACACACTGGTTCTGGGGGACCGTGCTGTATGACTTACACACTGATTCTGGGGGACCGTGCTGTATGACTAACACACTGGTTCTGGGGGACCGTGCTGTATGACTAACACACTGGTTCTGGGGGACCGGGCTGTATGACTAACACACTGGTTCTGGGGGACCGTGCTGTATGACTAACACACTGGTTCTGGGGGACCGGGCTGTATGACTAACACACTGGTTCTGGGGGACCGTGCTGTATGGTTAACACACTGGTTCTGATGGGCCGTGCTGTATGACTAACACACTGGTTCTGGGGGACCGTGCTGTATGACTAACACACTGGTTCTGAGGGACCGTGCTGTATGACTAACACACTGGTTCTGAGGGACCGTGCTGTATGACTAACACACTGGTTCTGATGGGCCGTGCTGTATGACTAACACACTGGTTCTGGGGGACCGTGCTGTATGACTAACACACTGGTTCTGATGGACCGTGCTGTATGGTTAACACACTGGTTCTGGGTTTACCGGTGCTGTATGTGGATGGGCTGCATGACTAACACACTGGTTCTGAGAGTATTCTAAGGATCCTTTTTCAAAATCAATTTAATCTGCAATCATAAAATGCAATTCTTTAAATATTGTAATGTTTTCACCAAGAAATCTTGGTCGGCTCGGCGAAAATACTAAGAATAGATGGACACGAAAAATGACATGTTTCCCAGAACAAGCAGCTTGATTGAAGGAATAACCTTCATGAGAGAAAAGGAAGGTAAAACTACACACACAAAACTTCTGTAGTGTTTTACAAAGAATAACAGAATATTCTCCTAAAAATCAAATTGATTTAGTAGCATATTTGATTAATTATGGATGAGTCAAACCTGATCTGAGACCAAGGGAACACAGGATTGGTTACCGCTCTTTTTAATGCAAGGTGTTTATCCACTGTATCCCAGGGGCACTGTTCTGTTCTGTGTCGTGATACATCAGGCTGCCGGAGACTGCGTAACGTGTAACAGGCCTGGAGAACAAGCACGGCTCTTTGAATATTTCAATAAAAAAAAAGGCGTGTTTTAACCTGCGTAGCAAGCACATTGCTATTTCGTGTGGCAGAGATCGAGAACATTGAAAAAATAGTGAAGTCTGTTTTCTGTTTTTGACACAGCTTGAATTAGGGTTATTCAAAGGCTGTCAAAAATACAAAAACATCCCCCGCAAAAAAAAGGAAGTCCTCTTCCTCTGTGTAGATTAAAAGAGAGAGAAACATCTGTTGTTTGATATGACCCATATTTCTCTCTCTCTCTCTCTCTCTCTCTCTCTTTCATTACATTGTGTGATTATCACATAGGATTTCTGTAATGCGGATATGAATTCCAGCTTGTGGGCAAATCATATTTCTGCTCAGCAGGGGGGATGGAGAGTCTATAAAGTGACTGTGATTGAAACTGACAAGAGCCAAATCGACCGAAGCACGTGCCACTGTCGAGTTGGTACACTAAAGCCGTCGCGAAACAGTATGCCGAACTGTAGAGTGGTTTATTAAAAGTAATTACTCGGCTGGTTTACATTTCAAGCGTTCTGGTTTCTAACAGCGAAGTGAGTAACGAAACAATTCAAATGAGAAGCTTGCTTGCTGAAATGGAGGTTTTACAGAGCGTAATGATCCCAGAGTGTGGCCAAATCATGGATGGACTGCTATTTCCTATTTAATAACGGGATCCCGGACAGTGGAATTGGCTTGCCCACACTAAGTGTATTGGGGTATAATTTAATAATAGTGATAAAAAAAAAAAAAATGGAATTACCTTGAAGATGAAAAGGTGGTGCATTCAATCAGAGAGAGGACAGAATTCAATCTAGCACTAAAGAATAACAACATTAACTACCAAAAGTGCAACATAGATTCAATCAATTATGAAAATATACATGGTCACCATCCCTGAAACATTATCTAACCTCACAGTCTTGAGAATAAGGATGTTATATTTAAATGTATAGATAATAATAACCTTAAGCCTTTAAACACAATAATGACATGTCTTTATACAGAATAATAACATGTCTTTATACAGAATAATAACATGTCTTTATATAGAATAATAACATGTCTTTATACAGAATAATAACATGCCTTTATACAGAATAATAACATGTCTTTATATAGAATAATAACATGTCTTTATACAGAATAATAACATGCCTTTATACAGAATAATAACATGTCTTTATACAGAATAATAACATGTCTTTATACAGAATAATAACATGTATTTATACAGAATAATAACATATCTTTATACAGAATAATAACATGTCTTTATACAGAATAATAGCATGTCTTTATACAGAATAATAACATGCCTTTATACAGAATAATAACATGCCTTTATACAGAATAATAACATGCCTTTATACAGAATAATAACATGCCTTTATGTAGAATAATAACATGTCTTTATACAGAATAATAGCATGTCTTTATATAGAATAATAACATGTCTTTATACAGAATAATAACATGCCTTTATACAGAATAATAACATGCCTTTATACAGAATAATAACAAGCCTTTAAACACAATAATAACATGCCTTTATACAGAATAATAACATGCCTTTATACAGAATAATAACATGCCTTTATACAGAATAATAACATGTCTTTATACAGAATAATAACATGCCTTTATACAGAATAATAACATGTCTTTATATAGAATAATAACATGTCTTTATACAGAATAATAACATGCCTTTATACAGAATAATAACATGTCTTTATACAGAATAATAACATGTCTTTATATAGAATAATAACATGTCTTTATACAGAATAATAACATGCCTTTATACAGAATAATAACATGTCTTTATACAGAATAATAACATGCCTTTATACAGAATAATAACATGCCTTTATACAGAATAATAACATGTCTTTATACAGAATAATAACATGCCTTTATACAGAATAATAACATGTCTTTATATAGAATAATAACATGCCTTTAAACAGAATAATAACATGCCTTTATGTAGAATAATAACATGCCTTTATGTAGAATAATAACATGCCTTTATACAGAATAGTAACATGCCTTTATGTAGAATAATAACATGTCTTTAAACAGAATAATAACATGTCTTTAAACACAATAATAACATGTCTTTATACAGAATAGTAACATGCCTTTATGTAGAATAATAACATGTCTTTAAACAGAATAATAACATGTCTTTAAACACAATAATAACATGTCTTTATATAGAATAATAAAATTGTAACGTCCTGACCAGTAAAAGGGGTCATTTGTCATTGTAGTATGGTCAGGGCGTGGCAGGGGGTGTTGTTTTGGTGTGTTTTCATTTAGAGGGGGATTTGTTCTAGTTTTCTTTTTCTATGTTCATTTTCTATGTGTGGCCGAGTATGGTTTCCAATCAGAGGCAGGTGTCTTTCGTTGTCTCTGATTGGAAACCATACTTAGGCAGCCTGTTTTTTCCTTTGGGATTGTGGGTGGTTGTTTTTTTCGTATAGTCTATGTTACCTTACGGAACTGTCGTCTGTCATTTTGTTATTCTTTGTTTAAGTGTTCACGTTACTCTAATCAAAGAAGATGAGCACTCAACACGCAGCGCTTTGGTCTAATCCTTCCGACAGTTGTGACAAATATGCCTTTATACAGAATAATAACATGTCTTTATACAGAATAATAACATTCCTTTAAACAATATAATAACATTCCTTTATACAGAATAATAACATGCCTTTATACAGAATAATAACATGTCTTTAAACAGAATAATAACATGAATTGTTAGATACATTACTGTAACCTTTATATAACATATATGAATCAGAGAAGACATTTAACGCTAATGTAAAACTAGTTGATGTCCAAGATATGTGAGGATGTTTGCATAAATGCCTGTATATAACACAGTTAATCAGAATATACATTATTAATGTAACCTTTATTAAATTCTCTGATTCATAGTTAGAGAAGCCCTGTAACGGTCGTCGTATGTAGTAGACCAAGGCGCAGCGGGTTGAGTGCTCATATTTAACTTTTATTGAACACTTAAATAACAAAACAAGAAAACGAACGAACGACAAACAGTCTTGCAGGCTACACACACAGCAATGCAAAAACAACTTCCCACAAACCACAGGTGAAAAAAGGGCTACCTAAGTATGACTCCCAATCAGCAACAACGATGTACAGCTGTTCCTGATTGAGAGCCAATACCAGGCAAACACAAAGAAATACACAACATAGAAAAACCATAGAAATACAAAACATAGAACACTACCCAAAAACCCCAGAACACATAAAACAAACACCCCTCTTACATAAATACATATCCCAACAAACCCCGAACCACATAAAACAAACACCCCCTGCCACGTCCTGACCAAACTACAATAACAAATAACCCCTTTACTGGTCAGGACGAGACAAGCCCTGAGCAGCAACAAGACATTTAGAACACGACACCACAGTGAAGTCCGAGTCATTTGGCTGTGTGGTAACAAATCAAATCAAATCCAAATCAAATCAAATTTTATTTGTCAGATACACATGTTTAGCAGATGTTAATGCGAGTGTAGCGAAATGCTTGTGCTTCTAGTTCCGACCGTGCAGTAATATCTAACAAGTAATCTAATCTAACAATTTCACACCATCTGCCTTATACACACAAGTGTAAAGGAATGAATAAGAATATGTACATAAAAATATATGAATGAGAGATGGGCGAACGGCATAGGCAAGATGCAGCAGATGGTATAGAGTACAGTATATACATATGAGATGAGTAATCTAGGGTATGTAAACATTATATAAAGTGGCATTGTTTAAAGTGGCTAGTGATACATTTATTACATCAATTTTTCATTATTTAAGTGGCGAGAGATTTGAGTCAGTATGTTGGTAGCAGCCACTCAATGTTAGTGATGGCTGTTAACAGTCTGATGGCCTTGAGATAGAAGCTGTTTTTCAGTCTCTTGGTCCCAGCTTTGATGTACCTGTACTGACCTCACCTTCTGGATGGTAGCGGGGTGAACAGGCAGTCGCTAGGGTGGTTGTTGTCTTTGATTATCTTTTTGGCCTTCCTGTGACATCGGGTGGTGTAGGTGTCCTGGAGGGCAGGTAGTTTTCCCCCGGTGATGCGTTGTGCAGACCTCACTACCCTCTGGAGAGCCTTACGGTTGTGGGCAGAGCAGTTGCCGTACCAGGCGGTGATACAGCCCGACAGGATGCTCTCGATTGTGCATCTGTAAAAGTTTGTGAGTGTTTTAGGTGACAAGCTGAATTTCATCAGCCTCCTGAGGTTGAAGAGGCGCTGTTGCGCCTTCTTCACCACGCTATCTGTGTGGGTGGACCATTTCAGTTTTTCTGTGATGTGTACGCCGAGGAACTTAAAACTCTCCACCCTCTCCACTACTGTCCCATCAATGTAGATAGGGGGCTGCTCTCTCTGCTGTTTCCTGAAGTCCACGATCATCTCCTTTGTTTTGTTGACATTGAGTGTGAGGTTATTTTCCTGACACCACACTCCGAGGGCCCTCACCTCCTCCCTGTAGGCCGTCTCGTCGTTGTTGGTAATCAAGCCTACCACTGTAGTGTCGTCTGCAAACTTCATGATTGAGTTGGAGGCGTGCATGGCCACGCAGTCATGGGTGAACAGGGGTACAGGAGAGGGCTGAGAACACACCCTTTTGGGGCCTCAGTGTTGAGGATCAGGGGGGTGGAGATGTTGTTACCTACCCTCACCACCTGGGGACGGCCCGCCAGGAAGTCCAGGACCCAGTTGCACAGGGCGGGGTCGAGACCCAGGGTCTCGAGCTTAATGACGAGTTTGGAGGGTCATTAAGCTGTAGTCGATGAACAGCATTCTTACATAGGTATTCCTCTTGCCCAGATGGGTTAGGGCAGTGTGCAATGTGATTGCGATTGCGTCGTCTGTGGACCTATTGGGGCGGTAAGTAAACTGAAGTGGGTCTAGGGTGTCAGGGAGGGTGGAGGTGATATGGTCCTTGACTAGTCTCTCAAAGCACTTCATGATGACAATAGTGAGTGCTACGGGGTGATAGTCATTTAGCTCAGTTACCTTACCTTTCTTGGGAACAGGAACAATGGTGTCTCTCTTGAAGCATGTGGGGACAGCAGACTGGGATAAGGATTGATTGAATATGTCTATAAACACACCAGCCAGCTGGTCTGCACATGCTCTGAGGACGCGGCTGGGGATGCCTTCTGGGCCAGCAGCCTTGCGAGGGTTAACACGTTTAAATGTTTTACTCACGTTGGCTGCAGTGAAGGAGAGCCCGCAGGTTTTGGTAGCGGGCCATGACAGTGGCACTATATTGTCCTCAAAGCGAGCAAAGAAGTTGTTTAGTTTGTCTGGGAGCAAGACATCGTGGTCCGCGATGTGAAGTGCGGGCCATTAGACTGTGTGGTAACAGACACCACAGTGAAGTCAGTGGTGGTAATACAGATGACCTTTAAAGCGGTGGTCTGTGGAGAGAGAAAGCTCTGAGACAGCTGGGTCTGGGCCACGGCTGCGTCTTAAACGGCATTCTATTCTCTATATATAGTGCACTATATTTGTCTTAATCGCATGGAGAAAGGGATCAAGAGAGAGACAGAGGGATCGAGAGAGAGAGACGGGCCAAGAGAGAGAGAGAGAGAGAGAGGGAGAGAGAGAGAGAGAGAGAAGGAGAGAACTGGCTCTCAAGAGAATAAAGGATATGTGGCCATTGCCCACAAGTTTAGGTGAATACCATCCTGCCAGATGTATGTCCCACAGACCCACAAAGAATTCAAACTCAAATATATACAGTACCAGTCAAAAATTTGGAAAGACTTTCTCGTTCAAGGGTTTTTCTTTATTTTTACTATTTTCTACATTGTAGAATAATAGTGAAGACATCAAAACTATGAAATAACACATATGGAATCATGTAGTAACCAAAAAAGTGTTAACCTGTCTGGGCTAGGGGGCAGTATTGAGAATTTTGGAAAAAATATGTTCCCATTTTTAACTGCCTCCTACACCAACTCAGAAGCTAGAATATGCATATTATTGTTCAGGTTTGGATAGAAAACACTCTGAATTTTCTAAAACTGTTTGAATGGTGTCTGTGAGTATAACAGAACTCCTATGGCAGGCAAAAACCTGACAAGGTTTCAAGCAGGAAGTACCCTGTCTGACAAGGAGTCGTGCGTCTTGCATCTTTTTATTGAAAAGTAAGGATCTTAGCTGTAACGTGACAATTCCCAGGGCTCCGATAGGCTCTCAGAGCCCGGGAAATAACTGAAGGTTTACGAGGGAGCCTCAGGCTGAAACACATTATCACCTTTTGTAAGTGGCTGCTCCGAGGACCTTTGAATGAGGCGCGTGCACGAGTCGCTCCTGAGGAGAAATTTTATTCGGCTGTTTAGGCTCAATGCATACTCCCGGTCGGAATATTATCACTTATCTACGAGTTAAATGGCATAAAAATTGGTTTTAAACAGCGGTTGACATGCTTCGAAGTACGGTAATGGAATATTTAGACATTTTTGACACGCCAATGCGCCATGCGCGGGACCGTGAAGAAGCATTCTGATAGTGTCTAAAACTCACGAACAAAACGTCGCTGTTTGGATATAACGATGGATTATTTGGGACCAAACCAACATTTGTTATTGAAGTAGAAGTCCTGGCAGTGTATTCTGATGAAGAACAAGCAAGGTAAGAACATTTTTCTTATAGGAAATGTGATTTTGGTGGAGGCTGACCTGGGTGGGTATCTAAATAGCTAGCCCTCTAATGCCGGGCTATGTACTTAGATTATTGCAAAATGTGCTTCATCCGAAAAGCTATTTTAAAATCGGTCATATCGAGTGCATAGAGGAGTAATGTATCTATAATTCTTAAAATAATTGTTATGCTTTTTGTGAACGTTTATCGTGAGTAATTTAGCAAACTGTTAGTAAATTCCCCGGAAGTTTGCGGGGGTTATGCTTTTTCTGAACGTCACATGCTAATGCAAAAAGCTGTTTTTTGATATAAATATGAACTTGATTGAACAGACATGCATGTATTGTATAACACAATGTCCTAGGTGTGTCATCTGATGAAGATCATCAAAGGTTAGTGCTGCATTTAGCTGTGGTTTGGGTTTATGTGACATGATATGCTAGCTTGAAAAATGGGTGTCTGATTTTTTCTGGCTGGGCACTCTGCTGACATAATCTAATGTTTTGCTTTCGTTGTAAAGCCTTTTTGAAATCGGACAGTGGGGTTAGATTAACGAGATTCTTGTCTTTAAATAGCTGTAAAATAGTCATATGTTTGAGAAATTGAAGTAATAGTATTTCTAACGATTCAAAAATCGCGCCACTGGAATTTCAGTAGCTGTTACGTAGGTGGGACGAGTTCGTCCCACATACCCCAGAGAGGTTAATTAAACAAATCAAAATATATTTTAGATTTTAGATTCTTCAAAGTAACCACCCTTTGCCTTGCTGATAGCTTTGCACACTCTTGGCATTCTCTCAACCTGATTCATGAGGTAGTCACCTGGAATGCATTTCAATTAACCTGTTAGGGCTAGGGGGCAGTATTTACACGGCCGGATAAAAAACGTACCCGATTTAATCTGGTTACTACTCCTGCCCAGTAACTAGAATATGCATATAATTATTGGCTTTGGATAGAAAACACCCTAAAGTTTCTAAAACTGTTTGAATGGTGTCTGTGAGTATAACAGAACTCATATGGCAGGCAAACACCTGAGAAGGTTTCATGCAGGAAGTGGCCTGTCTGACAAGGAGTCGTTCTTCTTGTCTCTGTTTATTGAAGAGTGGGGATCTTAGCTGTAACGTGACACTTCCTACGGCTTCCATAGGCTCTCAGAGCCCGGGAAAAAACTGAACGATGACGAGACAGCCCCAGGCTGAAACACATAATCGCCTTTGCCAAGTGGCCGATAAGAGGACAAAGGAATTAGGCGCGTGCCCGACTCGACCCCGTGCTGTATTTTCTTTCGGCTGTTTACCTAATTGCAGATTCCCGGTCGGAATATTATCGCTTTTTTAAGAGAAAAATGGCATAAAAATTGATTTTAAACAGCGGTTGACATGCTTCGAAGTACGGTAATGAAATATTTAGAAATCTTTTGTCACGAAATGCGCCGTGCGCTTGACCCTTATTTATCATTGGGATAGTGTCTTGAACGCACGAACAAAACGTCGCTGTTGGAACATAACTATGGATTATTTTGGACCAAACCTACATTTGTTATTGAAGTAGAAGTCCTGGGAGTGCATTCTGACGAAGAACAGGAAAGGTAATCAAACTTTTCTAATAGTAAATCTGAGTTTGGTGAAGGCTAAACTTGGTGGGTGTCTAAATAGCTAGCCCTGTGATGCCGGGCTATCTACTTAGAATATTGCAAAATGTGCTTTCACCGAAAAGCTATTTTAAAATCGGACATATCGAGTGCATAGAGGAGTTCTGTATCTATAATTCTTAAAATAATTGTTATGCTTTTTGTGAAGTTTTATCGTGAGTAATTTAGCAAATTGTTAGTAAATTCATCGGAAGTTTGCGGGGGGTATGCTAGTTCTGAACGTCACATGCTAATGTAAAAAGCTGGTTTTTGATATAAATATGAACTTGATTGAACAAAACATGCATGTATTGTATAACATAATGTCCTAGGTGTGTCATCTGATGAAGATCATCAAAGGTTTGTGCTGCATTTAGCTGTCTTCTGGGTTTTTGTGACATTATATGCTAGCTTGAAAAATGGGTGTCTGATTATTTCTGGCTGGGTACTCTGCTGACATAATCTAATGTTTTGCTTTCGTTGTAAAGCCTTTTTGAAATCGGACAGTGTGGTTAGATTAACGAGAGTCTTGTCTTTAAATAGCTTTAAAATAGTCATATGTTTGAGAAATTGAAGTAATAGCATTTCTAAGGTATTTGAAAATCGCGCCACAGGATTCAACTGGCTGTTACGTAGATGGGACGATTTGGTGCCACCTGCCCTAGAGAGGTTAAAGACAAGACTCTCGAGTACCCAGCCAGAAATAATCAGACATCTATTAGCCCATAGAAACACATTGAATAACAGATAGTCCTTACTGCTATTAGCCCATAGAAACACATTGAATAACAGATTACTGCTATTATAACAGATTACTGCTATTAGCCCATAGAAACACATTGAATAACAGATTACTGCTATTAGCCCATAGAAACACATTGAATAACAGATTACTGCTATTAGCCCATAGAAATACATTGAATAACAGATAGTCCTCACTGCTTTTAGCCCATAGAAACACATTGAATAACAGATAGTCCTCACTGCTATTAGCCCATAGAAACACATTGAATAACAGATAGTCCTTACTGCTATTAGCCAATAGATACACATTGAATAACATATATTCATCATAAGATGTCTAAAGGAAGTTTGTTCTGAAGTGTCTGAAATATATAAGAAATATCAGGAAACATTATTTTATCTTCAACCTCTTATTTTGGTCACTAAACAGTCTCCATACTTCCATTCACTTCTACCGGAGTCTCACTTTTCCACAGAGGACATATTAGTGTGTCGTCCAAACTGTTCAGACGCAACATACAATTTTGTGAGAAGACCAATTTTCAGGATGTCTCTCGGTCTGACAAACACAGCTCTCTAATCAAATCAAATCAAATGTATTTATACAGCCCTTCGTACATCAGCTGAAATCTCAAAGTGCTGTACAGAAACCCAGCCTAAAAACCCCAAACAGCAAGCAATGCATGTGAAAGAAGCACGGTGGCTAGGAAAAACTCCCTAGGAAAAACTCCCTAGAAAGGACAAAAACCTAGGAAGAAACCTAGAGAGGAACCAGGCTATGAGGGGTGGCCAGTCCTCTTCTGGCTGTGCCGGGTGGATATTATAACAGAACATGGTCAAGATGTTAAAATGTTCATAAATGACCAGCATGGTCAAACAATAATAATCAGAGTAGTTGTCGAGGGTGCAACAACCACGTCCGGTGAACAGGTCAGGGTTCCGTAGCCGCTGGCAGAACAGTTGAAACTGGAGCAGCAGCATGGCCAGGTGGACTGGGGACAGCAAGGAGTCATCATGCCAGGTAGTCCCGAGGCATGGTCCTAGGGCTCAGGTCCTCCGAGAGAAAGAAAGAAAGAGAGAAAGAGAGAATTAGAGAGAGCATATTTAAATTCACACAGGACACCGGATAAGACAAGAGAATACTCCAGATGTAACAGACTGACCCTAGCCCCCCGACACATAAACTACTGCAGCATAAATACTGGAGGCTGAGACAGGAGGGATCAGAAGACACTGTGGCCCCATCCGATGATACCCCCGGACAAGGCAGGCAATATGCTTGACCTCATCTTTACTAGAGGCTGTTTGTCTAGTAATCTCACTGAACCCCCCCCCCCCTCCAGGCCTCTGATCACTACTGTGTTTCCATTTCCTGTCTCCCTTTCCTCCAACACTAACCACTCAACCCCTACCCAGATAGTCATGCCACTTTGCAATATTTGCTCTCTCTCTCTCTCCCACTACTCTCTCCACTTCTTTCCTTCTGGTAAATCCTTCTCCCTCCTGTGTCCTGATTCTGCCTCTTCGACTCTCTTCCCTTTTCCGCTTCATATGACTCCACTGTCCCCTTTCCTCCCAGCCGGCTCAACGCTCTCCTCCTGCTCTGTGGCTGAGTGAATCATTGTGAGCTTACAGAACAGGGCTGTGTGCAGCTGAGCAAACATTTAGGAAAACGAAACTTCTGATGGACCTATCATCATTTCACTCCTTCTCCTCTCTACCTTCTCTTCCTCTGTAAATATAAATATGATCTATCTAAATATAAAGTTTCTGCTTCTAAACCTCTTTTCCATCTTTTTCTCCCTCCTTAATCCTCCATCCCCTCCACCCCTGTGCGGATGACTTTGTCAACCACTTTGAAAATAAGGTTGATGACATCCGCTCCTCATTTCACTCAGCCTATCCACTGGTTCCACTCACACATAACTAATCTAGGCCTTGACCTCTTTTTCTTCCCACTCTCTCTCTCTCCAGATGAAATCCTGCGACTAGTGAGGTCCGGGCGCACGACAACCTGCCCGCTCGATCTCATCCCCTCCTCCCGTCTCCAGACCATCTCTGGAGACCTTCTCTCATTCTTCTCGTCCCACATCAAGGTCATCCCTGAACACTGGCTGTGTCCCCACTGACTTCAAAATGGCACGAGTTGCTCCCCTCATCAAGAAACCAAACACACGACTCGTCCGACATCAAAAAACTACACACCTGTATCCCTTCGTTTTTTCATTCCAAAACACTTGAGCGTTCTGTCCCTGACCAACTGTCTCTGACCAACTGTCTCTGACCAACTGTCTCTGACCAACTGTCTCTCTCTCAGAATGATCTTCTTAACCCCAACCAGTCAGGCTTCAAGACGGAAAACTCAACTGAGACTGTTCTTTTCTGTGTCACGGAGACTCGCTGCACCGCCAAAAGCTGACTTTCTCTCCTCTGTTCTCATCTCCTTAGATCTATCCGCTGCCGTTGACACTGCAGGTTCATGCTCTACAACATTCATAGTGTACAATCTCACCACACACAGGAAACGGCGCTGGTACTTATCCAGGCAATTGTTTTCGTCTTTCATCTTGTTTTAATTTGCTTAGATGTTTTTTTGTCACTGTTTTGTTTTTTGTTTTTTTCACTTGTAAACAATAAAGTTGGGCAACTCCTGATATGTTGGTTCACTTGAAAATGCCAGTAAAGGAAGGGACTGTAGATGTGTGGGGGGGGGAGCAAGAGCAAAATGGAGAACACCGTCATGTTCGTGAGACTCTCATCAAACCGTTCAGTCGCTACAGAAGTTTTTGTGAGAAGAACAATTTTTTCGGGATGATCTCATGGTCTGACAAACACCGCTGTAACTCGACCACCTTTCAACAGAGTATCTCTAGCTTAAACAGACGGATTTTTTAAATGTTATTATGCTAATTAGATATCCGCAGAGGAACGAGCATCTTAATCTCTTTTGCCATTCTGTTCCCAGAGTGGATTTTCAAAAATTATCTACAGTACTATCCTCTATGTGTGAAGTGCTGAACGTTAGATTAGAATATTTTTTTTCACATATCCTCTTCCCAGGGTTCTAAGCTTCTCTACCAAAAGTTTCACCTGACATCACATCTCCATGAAATGTTAATGTGCTTCCCTGTTTGAAGTTTTCTGTTGCAACACCTACGGAGTAGCGTTACATAAAGAGATTACATTTTACCCTGGAGTTATAGAGCCGGCCCGTTCCCGTTTCAAACCCGTATTTAATTCTTGTTGATGCATCTCAAGCTTTAAATGGCTGTGTGGTTGGAACACTAATCCCTTCACAGGAAGGGAAAGTGTGGAGAAACAAACAATGGGTAAACATGACAGCTCTTCACAACACACTGACCGAGTTAACTCTCTCTCTATATCTGCCCCTCTCTCCCCCCACACCCCCTTTCTCTCTCTCTCTCTCTCTCTCTCTCTCTCTCTCTCTCTCTCTCTCTCTCTCTCTCTCTCTCTCTCTCTCTCTCTCTCTGTCTCTCTCTCGCCCCCAACTCTTGCTATATCTCTCTCTCGCCCCCGATGTGCAAATATTGAAAGCACAAAAGGGAAAATAAATAAACATAAATATGGGTTGTATTTACAATTGTGTTTGTTCTTCACTGGTTTACTTTTTCTTGTGGCAACAGGTCACAAATCTTGCTGCTGTGATGCCACACTGTGGTATTTCAGATATGGGGTTTGTTTTTTGAATTCTTTGTGGATCTGTGTAATCTGAGGGAAATACGTGTCTCTAATATTGTCATACATTTGGCAAATGTCATACATTTGACAGTGGTCAGGTATTCTGCCACTCTGTACTCTCTGTTTACGGCCAAGTAGCATTCTAGTTTACTCTGTTATTTTGTTAATTCTTTCCATTGTGTCAAGTAATATTTTTTAGTTCTCTCATGATTTGGTTGGGTCTAATTGTGTTGCTGTCCTGGGGCTCTGTGGGGTCTGTTTGTGTTTGTGAACACAGCCCCAGGACCAGCTTGCTTAGGGGACTCTTCTCCAGGTTCATCTCTGTCGGTGATGGCTTTGTTATGGAAGGTTTGGGAATCTCTTCCTTTTAGTTTGTAGAATTTAACCTCTCTATTCTGAATTTTGATAATTAGCAGGTATCGCCCTAATTCTGCTCTGTATGCATTATTTGTTGTTCTACATTGTACATGGAAGATATTTTTGCAGAGTTCTGCATGCAGAGTCTCAATTTGGTGTTTGTGCCATTAATTATTGGTTGGTGAGCGGACCCCAGACCTCACAACCATAAAGGGCAATCGGTTCTATAATGGATTCAAATATCTTTAGCCAGATCCTAATTTGTACGTCGAATTTTATGTTCATTTGATGGCATAGAAAGCCATTACTGCCTTGTCTATCAGCTCGTTCACAGCTTTGTGGAAGTAACCTGTGGCGCTGATGTTTAGGCCAAGGTATGTATAGTTTTTTGTGTGCTCTATGGCAACGGTGTCTAGATAGAATTTGTGGTTCTGGCGACTGGACCTTTTGGACCTTTTGTGGAACACCATTATTTTTGTCTTACTGAGATTTACTGTCAGGGCCCAGGTTTGGCAGAATCTGTGCAAAAGATCTAGGTGCTGCTGTAGGCCCTCCTTGGTTGGGGACAGATCTAGGTGCTGCTGTAGGCCCTCCTTGGTTGGGGACAGATCTAGGTGCTGCTGTAGGCCCTCCTTGGTTGGGGACAGATCTAGGTGCTGATGTAGGCCCTCCTTGGTTGGGGACAGATCTAGGTGCTGCTGTAGGCCCTCCTTGGTTGGGGACAGATCTAGGTGCTGATGTAGGCCCTCCTTGGTTGGGGACAGATCTAGGTGCTGCTGTAGGCCCTCCTTGGTCAGGGACAGAAGCACCAGATCATCAATAAACAGTAAACATTTGACTTCAGATTCTAGTAGGGTGAGGCCAGGTGCTGCAGACTCTTCTAGTGCCCTCACCAATTCAGTGATATATATGTTGAAGAGGGTGGGGCTCAAGCTGCATCCTTGTCTCACCCCACGGCCCTGTGGAAAGAAATGTATGTGTTTTTTGCCAATTGTAACCACACACTTGTTGTTTGTGTACATGGATTTCATAATGTCGCCACTTTCCATCAATTTGTATAGCAGACCGCCAAATTGAGTCAAAGGCTTTTTTGAAATCAAGAAAGCATGAGAATACTTTGCTTTTGTTTTTGGTTTGTTTTTTTATCAATTAGGGTGTGCAGGGTAAATATGTGGTCTGTCGTACGATAATTTGGTTAAAAGCCAATTTGACATTTGCTCAGTACATTGTTTTCACTGAGGAAATGTATGAGTCTGCTGTTAATTTTTTTTATCATTTAATAAAAAAATATATATCACCTTTATTTAACCAGGTAGGCTCGTTGAGAACAAGTTCTCATTTACAACTGCGACCTGGCCAAGATAAAGCAAAGATGTGCGACAAAAACAACAACACAGAGTTACACATGGAATAAACAAACATACAGTCAATAACACAATAGAAAAGTCTATATACAGTGTGTGCAAATGAGGTAGGATAAGGGAGGTAAGGCAATAAATAGGCCATAGTGGTGAAATAAATACAATTTAACAATTAAACACTGGAGTGATAGATGTGCAGATGATGATGTGCAAGTATAGATACTGGGGTGCAAAGAGCAAGAGGATAAGTAACAATATGGGGATGGGGTAGTTTGGTGTGCTATTTACAGATTGGTTGTGTACAGCTGCAGTGATCGGTAAGCTGCTGTGACAGCTGATGCTTAAGATTAGAGAGGGAGATATATGACTCCAGCTTCAGTGATTTTTGAAATTCACATATGGTGTCCAGGGCACAGCTGGGGGCTGAAGGTCTATAACAAGCAGCAACGGTGAGAAACTTGTTTCTGAAAAGACGTATTTTTAAAAGTGGAAGATTGAATTATTTAGGCACAGACCTGGATAGTATGACAGAACTCTGCACTCTAACCCCCCCCCAAAAAAAAAATACATAGAGGTACTATTGTAAAGTGGTTGTTCCACTGGATATCTTAAGGTGAATTCACCAATTTGTAAGTCGCTCTGGATAAGAGCGTCTGCTAAATGACGTAAATGTAAAATCTCTGCAGTAGATTGCAACTCCGCCCCCTTTGTCAGTTATATCTTGTCGGAAAATGTTATAGTTAGGGATGGAAATTTGGTTTTTGGTGGCCTTCCTAAACCAGGATTCAGACAAGGCTAGGACATCCGGGTTGGCAGAGTGTGCTAAAGCAGTGAATAAAACAAACTTAGGGAGGAGGCTTCTGATGTTAACATGCATGAAACCAAGGCTTTTACAGTTACAGAAGTCAACAAATGAGAGCACCTGAGGAATGGGAGTGATGCTGGGGGCTGCAGGGCCTGGATTAACCTCTACATCACCAGAGGAGGAGTAGGGTAACGCTAAAGGGTATAAGAACTGATCGTCTAATGTGTTCAGAACAGAGAGTAATGGAGCAGATTTTTGGGCATGGTAGAATAGATTCAAGGCATAATGTACAGACAAGGGTATGGTAGGATGTGAGTACAGTGGAGGTAAAGCTAGGCATTGAGTGACGATGAGAGAGGTTTTGTCTCTGGAGGCACCAGTTAAGCCAGGTGAGTTCACCGCATGTGTGGGGGGGTGGACAAAAGGGCTAGCTAAGGCATATTGAACAGGGCTGGGGGCTCTACAGTGAAATAAGACAGTAATCACTAACCAAAACAGCAATAGACAAGGCTTACTGACATTAGCGAGAGGTATGTGTAGCCGGGTGATCATAGGGTCCAGCTAGGCGAGCTGGAGACACGGTGATTCAGACAGCGGGCCGGGGCTAGCCGAGGTAGCAGATGGGCCTCCGGGGGACATCGCAACGGAAGAGCTTGTTGAAACCCCCTCGGACGGTTATGTCAGCAGACCAGTCGTGATGGATCGGCAGGGCTCCGTGTCGGCAGTAAAAGGGTCCAGGCAATTGGCAAAATAGGTATTGTAGCCCAAGAATTGGCTGAATGACCTCGTCGGCTAGCCGGGAGATGGGCCAAGCTCGAGGTTAGCTCAAGGCTAACTGGTGCTTGCTTCGGGACAGATGCGTTAGCCAGGAGTAGCCACTCGGATAGCAGCTAGCTAGCTGTGATGAACGAGGTGTAATGGTCCAGAGCTTGCGGCAGGAATCCGGTGATGTGGTAGAGAAAAGCAGTCCGATATGCTCTGGGTTGATATCGCGCTGTGCAGGCTGGCATGAGTTGACCGGGCTGAAGCTGGCTGGTGTCCGAGTTAACGGTGAAGACCACTAGCAGTGGCTAACTGACTACTAGCTAGTAGCTAGTTAGCTGGATAGCTCCTGACGGGGGTTCCGGTTCTGAAGTGTAAACAATAACAGATCCATACCATATTGGGTAGGAGAGTATGCAGTAGAGTATGTTCAGTCCGTAGATGGAAATTGAGATTAAAAATAAAAAAATATATATGCGAAGAAAACAATATATACACGGGACGTCCGACTGCCATCTTGGATTGGAAAAGATGATGATAATGCAGAGGATTTTCCGAGGTTGCTATTGACGCATATCCTCCGGTAGTTATTGGGGTCAAAATTGTCTCCACTTCTGTGGATTGGGGTGGTCAGTTTTTAGTTCTAAATATTGGGGAAGATGCCAGAGCTGAGGATGATGTTAAAGAGTTTTAGTACAGCCAATTGGAATTTCTCATGTGTATATTTTATTATTTCATTGAGGATACCATCAACACCAAAGTCCTTTTTGGGTTGGAGGGTTTGTATTTTGTCCTGTAGTTCATTCAAGGTAATTGGAGAATCCAGTGTGTTCTGGTAGTCTTCAATAGTTGATTCTAAGATTTGTATTTGATCATGTATATGTTTTTGGCTGTTTGTTCTTTGTTAATTAAAGGTACAAAAAGATGAATCTCCACTTTGGATAGATAACTCTTTGTGTTGTTTGTTTAGTGTTTTCCAATTCCCCCAGAAGTGGTTAGATTCTATGGATTCTTCAATTACATTGAGCTGATTTCTGACGTGCTGTTCCTTCTTTTTCCGTAGTGTATTTCTGTATTGTTTTAGTGATTCACCATAGTGAAGGCGTAGACTCAGGTTTTCTAGGTCTCTTTGTTTTTGGTTGAATAGGTTTCTCAATTTCTTTCTTAAGTTTTTGCATTCTTCATCAAATCGTTTGTCATTTTTGCTAATTTTCTTCAGTTTTCTGTTTGAAATTTTTAGATTTGATAGGGAAGCTGAGAGGTCAAATATACTGTTTAGGTTTTCTACTGCCAATTTTACACCTTCAGTATTACAGTGGAATGTTGTGTCCAGAAAGTTGTCTAAAAGGGATTGAATTTGTTGTTGCCTAATGGTTGTTTGGCCGGTTTCCACACTACTTTCCTTCCATCTATAGCATTTCTTAATATTATTCAGATCCTTTGGCTTTGACGACTCATGATTGAGTATTGCTCTGTTCATGTAGACTGTGATTTTGCTGTGGTCTGATAGGGGTGTCAGTGGGCTGACTGAACGCTCTGAGAGACTCTGGGTTGAGGTCAGTGATAAAGTAGTCTACAGTACTACTGCCAAGAGATGAGCTATAGGCGTACCAACCGTAGGAATCCCCTCGAAACCTACCATTGACTATGTAGATACCCAGCGTGCGACAGAGCTGCAGGAGTTGTGACCTGTTTTTGCTTGTTATATTGTCGTAGTTGTGCCTATGAGGGCATATGGGGGAGGGATTGCTGTCATCTACAGGCAGGTGTTTGTCCTCCTGTGTGCTGAGAGTGTCAGGTTCTTGTCCAGTTCTGGCATTTAGGTCGCCACAGACTAGTACATGTCTCTGGGCCTGGAAATGATTGATTTCCCCCTCCAGGACGGAGAACCTGTCTTCAGTAAAGTATGGGGAATCTAGTGGGGGATATAGGTAGCACACAGGAGGACATTTTTCTCCGTTAATATAATTTCCTTCTGAGTTTCTAGCCAAATGTAAAGTGTTCCTGTTTTGATTAATTTAAAAGAGAGAGTTAGATCTTCTCTATATCAAACTAGCAACCCCCCTGAGTCCATTCCCTGTCTCTCTCTTTCTAGCTGCCTCTCTCTCTCTCTGCCTCCCACTCCCCCCTCTCATACTCTCTCCCTGCCTTCCTCTCTCCCTGCCCCTTTTTCCCTCTCCCTGCCTCTCTCTCTCTCTCTCTCTCTCTCTCTGCCTCTCTCTCTTTCTCCCTGCCTTCCTCTCTCTCTCTTCCTCTCTCCCTGCCTTCCCCCCTCTCTCACTCTCTTTGCCTCTATCTCTCCCTCCTTTCCCACTCTCTCATTGCTCTCTCCCTTTCCCTCATTGCCTCCCTCTATCTTTGCCTCCCTCCCTCTCTCTCTCCCTGCCTCTATCTCTCTCCCTGCCTCCCTCACTCCCCTCTCTCCATGCCTCTCTCTCATTGCCTCCCTCTCTCCTTGCCTACCTCCCTCTCTCTCTCCCTGCCACTCTCTCTCTCCCTGCATCTCTCTCTCCCTGCCTCCCTCTCTCCCCCTCTCCCTGCCTCTCTCTCTCGCTCTTTGCCTCCCGTGTGTGTGTGTGTGTGTGTGTGCACGGACATCAGTTGCTAGAGATGTTGGTAGAAATGACACTGCATCAGTTGTATCATTGTATCAGTGTACTTTGATGTCTACAGTACCAGACTCCATAGGTATCAGTTCATCAGATGTCTACAGTACCCTATAGTAATAACCCTAATTCCCTACAGTAATAACCATGCAGTAATAACCCAGAATAACCCTAGTAACCCTACAGTAATGACCTTGCAGTAATAACCCTATGGTAATAACCCTGTAGTAATAACCCTATAGTAATAACCCTATAGTAATAACCCTAACAACCCTGTAGTAATAACCCTATAGTAATAACCATATTGTAATAACACCCTAATACTCCATAGCAATAACCTTATTGTAATAACCATATTGTTATAACCCTATAGTAATAACCCTAATACCCTATAGTAATAACCCTCATACCCTATAGTAATAACCCTAATAGCCTATAGTAATAACCCTAATACCATATAGTAATAACCATATAGTAATAACCCTCATTCCCTATAGTAATACCCCTACAGTAATACCCCTAATTCCCTACAGTAATAACCATGCAGTAATAACCCAGAATAACCCTAGTAACCCTACAGTAATGACCTTGCAGTAATAACCCTATAGTAATAACCCTGTAGTAATAACCCTATAGTAATAACCCTATAGTAATAACCCTAACAACCCTGTAGTAATAACCCTATAGTAATAACCATATTGTAATAACACCCTAATACTCCATAGCAATAACCTTATTGTAATAACCATATTGTTATAACCCTATAGTAATAACCATATTGTAATAACACCCTAATACTCCATAGCAATAACCTTATTGTAATAACTATATTGTTATAACCCTATAGTAATAACCCTAATACCCTATAGTAATAACCCTCATACCCTATAGTAATAACCCTAATAGCCTATAGTAATAACCCTAATACCATATAGTAATAACCATATAGTAATAACCCTCATTCCCTATAGTAATACCCCTACAGTAATACCCCTAATACTCTAACGTAGTAAGCCTATAGTAATAACCCGATAGTAATAACCCTAATACTCTATAGTAATACCCCTATAGTAATACCCCTATAGTAATACCCCTATAGTAATAACCCTATAGTAATAACCCTATAGTAATAACCCTATAGTAATAACACATATTCTCTATAGTAATAACCCTATAGTAATAACACATATTCTCTATAGTAATAACCCTATAGTAATAATGTAGTAAGCCTATAGTAATACCCCTATAGTAATACCCCTATAGTAATACCCCTATAGTAATAACCCTATAGTAATACCCCTATAGTAATAACCCTATAGTAATAACCCTATAGTAATAACCCTATAGTAATACCCCTATAGTAATAACCCTATAGTAATAACCCTATAGTAATAACCCTATAGTAATAACCCTATAGTAATAACACATATTCTCTATAGCAATAACCCTATAGTAATAACACATATTCTCTATAGTAATAACCCTATAGTAATAATGTAGTAAGCCTATAGTAATACCCCTATAGTAATACCCCTATAGTAATACCCTATAGTAATACCCCTATAGTAATAACCCTATAGTAATAACCCTATAGTAATAACCCTATAGTAATAACACATATTCTCTATAGTAATAACCCTATAGTAATAACACATATTCTCTATAGTAATAACCCTATAGTAATAATGTAGTAAGCCTATAGTAATACCCCTATAGTAATACCCCTATAGTAATAACCCTATAGTAATAACCCTATAGTAATAACCCTATAGTAATACCCCTATAGTAATAACCCTATAGTAATAACCCTATAGTAATAACCCTATAGTAATACCCCTATAGTAATAACCCTATAGTAATACCCCTATAGTAATAACCCTATAGTAATAACCCTATAGTAATAACCCTATAGTAATAACACATATTCTCTATAGTAATAACCCTATAGTAATAACACATATTCTCTATAGTAATAACCCTATAGTAATAATGTAGTAAGCCTATAGTAATACCCCTATAGTAATACCCCTATAGTAATACCCTATAGTAATACCCCTATAGTAATAACCCTATAGTAATACCCCTATAGTAATAACCCTAAAGTAATAACCCTATAGTAATAACCCTAATTCTCTAAAGTAATAAGCCTATAGTAATAATGTAGTAAGCCTATAGTAATACCCCTATAGTAATAACACATATTCTCTATAGTAATAACCCTATAGTAATAATGTAGTAAGCCTATAGTAATACCCCTATGGTAATAACCCTATAGTAATAACCCTATAGTAATAACCCTATAGTAATAACCCTATAGTAATAACCCTATAGTAATAACACATATTCTCTATAGTAATAACCCTATAGTAATAATGTAGTAAGCCTATAGTAATAACCCTATAGTAATAACCCTATAGTAATAATGTAGTAAGCCTATAGTAATAACCCTATAGTAATAACCCTATAGTAATAACCCTATAGTAATAACCCTATAGTAATAACCCTATAATAATAATGTAGTAAGCCTATAGTAATAACCCTATAGTAATAACCCTATAGTAATAACCCTATAGTAATAACCCTAATACTCTATAGTAATAACCCTATAGTAATAACCCTATAGTAATAATGTAGTAAGCCTATAGTAATAACCCTACAGTAATAACCCTAATACTCTATAGTAATAACCCTATAGTAATAACCCTAATTCTCTATAGTAATAACCCTATAGTAATAACCCTACGAAGATTTCACAGAAGAGTTGACCTCACATTGTATTCAGTAAACATATGAGGCGATTTGATGCCAGATTTGTTCTAGACCCTCCTCCTTGATATGCAGGTCTTACTTGGTTTTTAAAATCCAGCTGCAGTGGTTCTCCTCAGATTAATTCCTCTAATTGGTTTTTAATATCCAGGTGCAGTGGTTCTCAGCGTAATTTCTCTATTTGTTTTACATTAGTCTGTCCTCTCTTCTCATCATTCACAGTGAAACGGAGAAATCCCTCCTGTGTTTTACACTTAGAGGTGAGTTAACTCTAGCATCACCTGTTTAAAAACATCCTTCCTTTTCTCCCTCCCTTTCTAGAAAACAATATGACATTGTTTTCTAAATTCCTCATAGTGTTGTGGAATGTTGCATTGTCTGGCTGATGATCTCTGGCTGAGGGTCACAGAGCCCCTGAGGATTCTTGTAAGGAGAACAGAGATGATGGGTAGAGGGGAAGACAGACAGACAGGGTGGGTGGGTGGAGGACAGACAGGGTGGGTGGAGGAGAGGACAGACAGGGTGGATGGGTGGAGGGGAGGACAGACAGGGTGGGTGGAGGGGAGGACAGGGTGGGTGGGTGGAGGAGAGACAGGGTGGGTGGAGGAGAGGACAGACAGGGTGGATGGGTGGAGAGACAGGGTGGGTGGGTGGAGAGACAGGGTGGATGGGTGGAGAGACAGGGTGGGTGGGTGGAGAGACAGGGTGGGTGGGTGGAGAGACAGGGTGGGTGGGTGGAGAGACAGGGTGGGTGGGTGGAGGAGAGACAGGGTGGGTGGAGGAGAGGACAGACAGGGTGGGTGGAGAGACAGGGTGGGTGGGTGGAGAGACAGGGTGGGTGGAGAGACAGGGTGGGTGGGTGGAGAGACAGGGTGGGTGGGTGGAGAGACAGGGTGGGTGGGTGGAGGAGAGACAGGGTGGGTGGAGGAGAGGACAGACAGGGTGGGTGGAGAGACAGGGTGGGTGGGTGGAGAGACAGGGTGGGTGGGTGGAGAGACAGGGTGGGTGGGTAGAGGAGAGGACAGACAGGGTGGGTGGAGGGGAGGACAGACGGGGTGGGTGGAGGGGAGGACAGACGGGGTGGGTGGAGGGGAGGACAGACGGGGTGGGTGGAGGGGAGGACAGACGGGGTGGGTGGAGGGGAGGACAGACGGGGAGTGTGGAGGGGAGGACAGACGGGGTGGGTGGAGGGGAGGACAGACGGGGTGGGTGGAGGGGAGGACAGACAGGGTGGGTGGAGGGGAGGACAGACAGGGTGGGTGGAGGGGAGGACAGACGGGGTGGGTGGGTGGAGGGGAGGACAGACGGGGTGGGTGGAGGGGAGGACAGGGTGGGTGGAGGGGAGGACAGACAGGGTGGGTGGAGGGGAGGACAGACAGGGTGGGTGGGTGGAGGGGAGGACAGACGGGGTGGGTGGAGGGGAGGACAGGGTGGGTGGAGGGGAGGACAGACGGGGTGGGTGGAGGGGAGGACAGACGGGGTGGGTGGAGGGGAGGACAGACGGGGTGGGTGGAGGGGAGGACAGACGGGGAGGGTGGAGGGGAGGACAGACGGGGTGGGTGGAGGGGAGGACAGACGGGGTGGGTGGAGGGGAGGACAGACAGGGTGGGTGGAGGGGAGGACAGACAGGGTGGGTGGAGGGGAGGACAGACGGGGTGGGTGGAGGGGAGGACAGACAGGGTGGGTGGAGGGGAGGACAGACAGGGTGGGTGGAGGGGAGGACAGACAGGGTGGGTGGAGGGGAGGACAGACAGGGTGGGTGGATGCATTTGAGAGAATCAGTTTAGTTGTGACAAGGTAGTGGGGGGGGTGGTATACAGAAGATAGTCCTATTTAGTAAAAAACAAGTCCATTTTATGGCAATAGCAGCTGTAATAAACAAAGATAAATGAAAGTCAATTACTTCCAGAACTTTGAAAGTTTCTTCAAGTGCAGTCGCAAAAACCATTAAGCCCTATGATGAAACTGGCTCTCATGAGGACCGCCACAGGAAAGGTAGACCCAGAGTTACCTCTGCTGCGGAGGATAAGTTCATTAGAGTTAACTGGACCTCAGATTGCAGCCAAAATGAATGCTTCACAGAGTTCAAGTAACAGACACATCTCAACATCAACTGTTCAGAGGAGACTGTGAATCAGGCCTTCATGGTTGAATTGTTGTGAAGAAACCACTACTAAAGGACACCAATAAGAAGAAGAGGTTTGCTTGTGCCAAGAAACACGAGCAGTGGACATTAGACCGGTGGAAATCTGTCCTTTGGTCTGATGAGTCCAAATTTGAGATTTTTCGTTCCAACCGCCGTGTCTTTGTGAGACGCAGAGTAGGTGAACGGATGATCTCTGCATGTGTGGTTCCCACCGTGAAGCATGGAGGAGGAGGTGTGGTGGTACTTTGCTGGTGGCACTGTCTGTGATTTATTTAGAATTCAAGGCACACACATCAAACATCACACTCTACCTGCTCTTAGTATTTATAATACTAGAGTATTTATATATTCAAACTCCTGCAGCTCTCAGTAATTATACACCAACATCAAACATCACACTCTACCTGCTCTAAGTAATTACGTAGCAGCCATTACTCTCTCCCTGGTCTTAGTAATTATACAGCAGCCATTACACTGAGCCATCCAGGTGAAGTTTCCAGTAATTATCCTGTTCTAGTGTACCATAATGACATGTATATGTTTTCACAGATTATCAACACAAGTGCATGTACCTAATTCCCTATGTAAAGCACTACATTAGACCAGAGCCCTATGGCACCCTATTCCCTATGTAAAGCACTACATTAGACCAGAGCCCTATGGCACCCTATTCCCTATGTAAAGCACTACATTAGACCAGAGGCCTATGGAACCCTAGTCCCTATGTAAAGCACTACATTAGACCAGGGGCCTATGGCACCCTAGTCCCTATGTAAAGCACTACATTAGACCAGGGGCCTATGGCACCCTATTCCCTATGTAAAGCACTACATTAGACAAGAGCCCTATGGCACCCTATTCCCCATGTAAAGCACTACATTAGACCAGGGGCCTTTGACCCCCTATTCCCTATGTAAAGCACTACATTAGACCAGAGCCCTATGGCACCCTATTCCCTATGTAAAGCACTACATTAGACCAGAGCCCTATGGCACCCTATTCCCTATGTAAAGCACTACATTAGACCAGAGGCCTGTGGTACCCTATTCCCTATGTAAAGCACTACATTAGACCAGGGGCCTATGGCACCCTATTCCCTATGTAAAGCACTACATTAGACCAGAGCCCTATGGCACCCTATTCCCTATGTAAAGCATTACATTAGACCAGAGGCCTTTGACCCCCTATTCCCTATGTAAAGCACTACATTAGACCAGAGCCCTATGGCACCCTATTCCCTATGTAAAGCATTACATTAGACCAGAGGCCTATGGCACCCTATTCCCTATGTAAAGCACTACATTAGACCAGAGGCCTTTGACCCCCTATTCCCTATGTAAAGCATTACATTAGACCAGAGGCCTATGGCACCCTATTCCCTATGTAAAGCACTACATTAGACCAGAGCCCTTTGACCCCCTATTCCCTATGTAAAGCACTACATTAGACCAGAGGCCTTTGACCCCCTATTCCCTATGTAAAGCACTACATTAGACCAGAGGCCTATGGCACCCTATTCCCTATGTAAAGCATTACATTAGACCAGAGCCCTTTGACCCCCTATTCCCTATGTAAAGCACTACATTAGACCAGAGGCCTTTGACCCCCTATTCCCTATGTAAAGCATTACATTAGACCAGAGGCCTATGGCACCCTATTCCCTATGTAAAGCACTACATTAGACCAGAGGCCTTTGACCCCCTATTCCCTATGTAAAGCATTACATTAGACCAGAGGCCTATGGCACCCTATTCCCTATGTAAAGCACTACATTAGACCAGAGGCCTATGGCACCCTATTCCCTATGTAAAGCATTACATTAGACCAGAGCCCTTTGACCCCCTATTCCCTATGTAAAGCACTACATTAGACCAGAGGCCTATGGCACCCTATTCCCTATGTAAAGCACTACATTAGACCAGAGGCCTATGGCACCCTATTCCCTATGTAAAGCACTACATTAGACCAGAGGCCTTTGACCCCCTATTCCCTATGTAAAGCATTACATTAGACCAGAGGCCTATGGCACCCTATTCCCTATGTAAAGCACTACATTAGACCAGAGGCCTATGGCACCCTATTCCCTATGTAAAGCACTACATTAGACCAGAGCCCTATGGCACCCTATTCCCTATGTAAAGCAGTACATTAGACCAGAGCCCTATGGAGCCCTGTTCAAGACTAATGTATACTGAATAGATTGCTGGATCAAAACTGTTCACCGTCGCCAGCCGTGGTCAGATGAATATCGGGGCTTTCACACATTCTGGTCAATCAGCAGGAGTCATGTTTTAAAAGACGAGGGTATGAGCTCTGATTATGACAAACACTGTATTGCCAGTTGCATGTGGAGTCTGATTGGTCCAGCAGTGTATTGCTTCACCACTTGACTGCACAACAAGCAGCGAACCCATTTAACCTTATTCAGTCTCATTGAATCACAGTAAATAGCCAGGGATACATGAGTCTGTCTGTCTCACTGTGCTTAACTATGTATTGTATATCCTTAGCCTGTATGCACTAATTACGTTCTACATGAACTTACTGTAACAGGAATGGCTTTGGCTTTTTGATTCTACAGTAGGGCTGTGTGTGTGTGTGTGTGTGTGTGTTAGTGTGTGTTTGCGTGTGTGTTTGCGTGTGTGTGTGTTTGCGTGTGTGTGAGTATTTTCATGGTTGTGCTCCTGTACACCCGACGTATCTTTTCCTCAGTCGAAGGAGACAGAGTCACAATTCATTTCTCAGGGCAAGTTCTTCGTTAGCTTGATGAACAAGCTAATGATTCCCGGTGATCCTGATCTTCTAGTTCAACCTTTAGCTGTTCTCTGAATACCAAGGCATAAAGGATGGTCTGGACCGCTTACCCGGCAACAACTTTCTCTTCTCTACTCACATTCAGCCATCGACCTCAGCGGATTGGGGACTGGCTCTGTTAGAGTCACATTCCCTAGAGAAAACTACTATAAGAGCTGGCCCAAAGTAGTGCACTATATAGGGAATAGGGTGCCATTTCAGACACAGAGGTAGTGCACTATATAGGGAATAGGGTGCCATTTCAGACACAGAAAGTAGTGCACTATATAGGGAATAGGGTGCCATTTCAGACACAGAAACTAGTGCACTATAAATGGAATAGGGTGCCATTTCAGACACAGAAAGTAGTGCACTATAAACGGAAACACAATGCCTTTTAGGACTAAGTTAATGCCTCAGTAGTCTCCTCTCCAGGCTTCGTATATTATCCAGAGAGAGAAGATTCCATCCGGCTCCTTGTCTTTTGTTAGCTAGCTGGCATAGTGGCTGGCACGGCTCTTCTCTTCAGTCGTCCCGTTAACATGCCTGTCATTAGCGTCATTAAACGTGGTGCTGTGGATCAAAGCTATCACGTTTGAGGTATGACCCATGCAGTTGAAGAAACAAACATTTATTCCTAACAAAAGGAGCAGGCAAACAACAGGTCAAAGCAGGCAGGGGGCAATAATCCAGAGAGGGTGAAAAGGGACCAGAACAGCTGGCAGTCTCAGGGTCAGGGCAGGCAGAACGGTCAAAACAGGGAAGGACAAGAAAACAGGAGCAAGAAAAAGGCAAGAGCAGGGAAAACAAACGCTTGTTGGAATTTACAAACAAAACGAACTGGCAATAGACAAACAGAGAACACAGTTGTAAATACACAGGGGTAATGGGGAAGATGGGCGACACCTTGAGGGGGTGGAGATCATTTAGGCAGGTTACCTTATCGTTAATAATTTAGGCAGGTTACCTTCGCTTCCTTTGGCACAGGGACTATGATGGTCTGATTGAAACATGTAGGTATTACAGATACGGTCAAGGAGAGGTTGAAAATGTCAGTGAAGACACTTGACAGTTGGTCCGCGCATGCTTTGAGTACATGTCCTGGTAATCCATCTGGCCCAGCGGCTTTGTGAATGTTAACCTGTTTAAAGGTTTTGATCGCATTGGCTACCGAGAGCATTATCATACAGTCATCCAGAATAGCTGTTGCTCTCGTGCATGCTCCAGTGTTGCTTGCCTCGAAGCGAGCATAAAAGGCATTTAGCTCATCTGGTAGGCTCACGTCACTGGGCAGCTCCCGTCTGGGTTTACCTTTGTAGTCCGTAATAGTTTTCTAGGCCTGCCACATCCGACGAGCATCAGAGCCGGTGTAGTAGGATTCAATCTTAATCCTGTATTGACGCTTTGCTTGTTTGATGGTTCATCTAAGGGCATAGCTGGATTTCTTATAAGGGTCCGGATTAGTCTTCCACTCCTTGAAAGCGGCAGCTCTATCCTTTAGTTCGATGTGGATGTTGCCTGTAATCCATGGCTTCTGGTTGGGATATGTACGTACAGTCACTGTGGGGACGACGTCATTGATGCACTTTAACACATTACTTTAACTTAACACATTACTTTAACTTGTCCGCTGTAACGTACGATTAGCCTAATGGTTTGGGTACCCTAAGTAGTGGACCGCTATAGGTTTATAATGGCTGCAAAATAGCAGTGTTGAATCGAATTTGGAGAGCAGCTCGACATGGGACATGCAAACGCATAGATTCCAAGATCATTTGTTTAAATTGAGTGTACTTACGTAGCCTACTAGCTAGCCTACGGTCCTCAGAAGGATTGTTGCCAGATGGGGGATATTCTACCCTTAGTAAAGCACCATGGATGAGGTCATTAATAGTTGCCATTATACATAGATTTTTTTTTGGAAGGTGTTCGCCTTCCAAAACGTTGTAGCGAATCGCGCAGGCTCACCGACAGGGACTCAACGCTAGTTTTCATTGCATTCAGTGCCAATAAAGTTTTTTTTTTTGTGCTCGTAACTCACCATGGACGTTAGAAGAGTTAGAATTGGGGGAACTTGGTGTGTGTGTGTGTGTGTGTGTGTGTGTGTGTGTGTGTGTGTGTGTGTGTGTGTGTGTGTGTGTGTGTGTGTGTGTGTGTGTGTGTGTGCGTGCGTGCGTGCGCTAGTTATTAGATCATTAGATTGATAAGCGTGAGTTCGCAGTGACGCCTGTTTGAACTGATCGTCATTTCTGTGTTTTGACCCTTCTTTTTACCACCCACACACACATCTGCATAAACACGCACAACCCGCTCGCCTCTACCTACAGTATGAAACCAGGTTTCCTCCTGAAAATAATCTGTCTCTTCCAGGTCCTAATGATTATAACTATTTGGTTATTATGTGCAAAAAGAGAAAAGACTTCCTACTTACTAAATCCAATTGTAATGTATAGTTTCACCATTCATCAGGTATTTCAACGGTGGCAAGGCAACAAGCAGCCAGGGAGACATGCAATTAACCAAATCCCATATTTTAATCCTGAAATATAACAGTGACTTTATTCTCAAAATGTCTACTTTATTCTCAACATTTTTACTTTATTCTTTCAATTAAATGTTGAGTTTATTCTTGAAATATTTGCCACTATATTCCCAAAATATTGTCACTTTTTTCTATAAATATCACCACTTTATTGAGAAAATGTTATTTCAACTTTATTCTCAGAATATTCAACTACCACCACCTGGCGCCATTTTTTTTTTTTTATTCTTCGTTTTTTTTAATTCTTCAAATAAAATCGAATCGGGTGGTCACGATAGATACTGCCGGTGGCATGAGATAGGCTACACAGCATTCACACCAAGGTGACCTACAAGACTCATGCACCCATGCACATCGATGTCTTTTATTATTATTTATTCTTTCAATTTAATAAACCCTCTAAAAAGTCATTCCTAAACATTGTTTTGTTCATTTCCATATGTACTAGGAAGCTAAGGGTTTGATTCTTTCTTTTTTGATACTGATTTATTTATTTTTGATACTGTCGCAAAGCTAACTAAAAAGCAGCATTCCCCAAGAGAGGATGGCTTTCACTTCAGCAGTAATAAATTCATGAACTTCTTTGAGGAAAAGATAATGATCATTAGAAAGCAAATTATGGACTCCTCTTTAAAACCTGCGTATTCCTCCAAAGGTCAGTTGTCCTGAGTCTGCACAACTCTGCCAGAACCTAGGATCAAGGGAGACACTCAAGTGTTTTAGTACTATATCTCTTGACACAATGATGAAAATAATCATGGCCTCTAAACCTTCAAGCTGCATACTAGACCCTATTCCAACTAAACTACTGAAAGAGCTGCTTCCTGTGCTTGGCCCTCCTATGTTGAACATAATAAACGGCTCTCTATCCACCGGATGTGTACCAAACTCACTAAAAGTGGCAGTAATAAAGCCTCTCTTGAAAAAGCCAAACCTTGACCCAGAAAATATAAAAAACTATCGGCCTATATCGAATCTCCCATTCCGCTCAAAAAAAATTGAAAAAGCTGGTGCGCAGCAACTCACTGCCTTCCTGAAGACAAACAATGTATACGAAATGCTTCAGTCTGGTTTTAGACCCCATCATAGCACTGAGACTGCACTTGTGAAGGTGGTAAATGACTTTTTAATGGCGTCCGACCGAGGCTCTGCGTCTGTCCTCGTGCTTCTAGACCTTAGTGCTGCTTTTGATACCATCGATCACCACATACTTTTGGAGAGATTGGAAACCCAAATTGGTCGATACAGAGAAGTTCTGGCCTGGTTTAGATCTTATCTGTCGGACAAATATCAGTTTGTCTCTGTGAATGGTTTGTCCTCTGACAAATCAACTGTAAATTTCGGTGTTCCTCAAGGTTCCGTTTTAGGACCACTATTGTTTTCACTATATATTTTACCTCTTGGGGATGTCATTCAAAAACATAATGTTAACTTTCACTGCTATGCGGATGACACACAGCTGTATATTTCAATGAAACATGGTGAAGCCCCAAAATTGCCCTCGCTGGAAGCTTGTGTTTCAGACATAAGGAAGTGGATGGCTGCAAACGTTCTACTTTTAAACTCAGACAAAACAGAGATGCTTGTTCTAGGTCCCAAGAAACAAAGAGATCTTCTGTTGAATCTGATAATTAATCTTGATGGTTGTACGGTCGTCTCAAATAAAACTGTGAAGGACCTCGGCGTTACTCTGGACCCTGATCTCTCTTTTGACGAACATATCAATATTGTTTCAAGGACAGCTTTTTTCCATCTGCGTAACATTGCAAAGATCATACATTTTCTGTCCAAAATTGACGCAGAAAAATTTATCCATGCTTTTGTTACTTCTAGGTCAGACTAATGCAATGCTCTACTTTCCGGCTACCCGGATAAAGCACTAAATAAACTTCAGTTAGTGCTATATACGGCTGCTAGAATCCTGACTAGAACCCCAAAAAAATTTCATATTACTCCAGTGCTGGCCTCCCTACACTGGCTTCCTGTTAAGGCAAGGGCTGATATCAAGGTTTTACAGCTAACCTACAAAGCATTACATGGGCTTGCTCCTACCTATCTTTCCGATTTGGTCCTGCCAGACATACCTACACGTACGCTACGGTCACAAGACGCAGGCCTCCTAATTGTCCCTAGAATTTCTAAGCAAACAGCTGGAGGCAGGGATTTCTCCTACAGAGCTCCATTTTTATGGAATGGTCTGCCTACCCATGTGAGAGACGCACACTCGGTCTCAACCTTTAAGTCTTTACTGAAGACACATCTCTTCAGTAGGTCTTATGATTGAGTGTAGTCTGGCCCAGGAGTGTGAAGGTGAACGGAAAGGCACTGGAGCATCGAACCGCCCTTGCTGTCTCTGCCTAGCTGGTTCCCCTCTCTTCACTGGGATTCTCTGCCTCTAACCCTATTACAGGGGCTGGGTCACTGGCTTACTGGTGCTCTTCCATGCCGTCCCTATGAGGGATGCGTCACTTGAGTGGGTTGAGTCACTGACGTGGTCTTCCTGTCTGTGTTGGCGCCCCCCCTTGGGTTGTGCCATGGCGGAGATCTTTGTGGGCTATCCTCGGCCTTGTCTCAGGATGGTAAGTTGGTGGTTGAATTATCCCTCTAGTGGTGTGGGGGCTGTGCTTTGGCAAAGTGGGTGGGGTTATATCTTGCCTGTTTGGCCCTGTCCGGGGGTGTTATCGGATGGGGCCACAATGTCTCCTGACCCCTCCTGTCTCAGCCTCCAGTATTTTTGCTGCAGTAGTTTATGTGTCGAGGGGCTAGGGTCAGTTTGTTAAATCTGGAGTATTTCTCCAGTGTCCTGTGTGAATTTAAGTATGCTCTCTCTAATTCTTTCTTTCTCTCTTTCTTTCTTTCTTTCTTTCTTTCTCTCAGGGGACCTGAGCCCTAGGACCGTGCCTCAGGTCTACCTGGCATGATGAATCCTTGCTGTCCCCAGTCCACCTGGCCGTGCTGCTGCTCCAGTTTCAACTGTTCTGCCTGCGGCTATGGAACCCTGACCTGTTCACCGGACGTGCTATCTATCCAAGAACAGCTGTTTTCAACTCTCTAGAGATAGCAGGAGCGGTAGAGATACTCTCAATGATCGGCTATGAAAAGCCAACCGACATTTACTCCTGAGGTGCTGACCTGTTGCACCCTCAACAACCACACCCTCGACACCCTCGACAACCACTGTGATTATTATTATTTGACCATGCTGGTCATTTATGAACATTTGAACATCTTGGCCATGTTCTGTTATAATTTACATTTTTACATTTTAGTCATTTAGCAGACGCTCTTATCCGAGCGGCTTACAGTAGTGAATGCATACATTTCATACAATTTTATACATTTCATACAATCTCCACTCGGCACAGCCAGAAGAGGACTGGCCACCCCTCATAGCCTGGTTCCTCTCTAGGTTTCTTCCTAGGTTTTGGCCTTTCTAGGCAGTTTTTCCTAGCCACCGTGCTTCTACACCTGCATTGCTTGCTGTTTGGGGTTTTAGGCTGGGTTTCTGTACAGCACTTTGAGACATCAACTGATGTAAGAAGGGCTTTATAAATACATTTGATTTTATTTGATTCTTGGGCTTCAAGAATGTGGCTGAAAAAAGTGAAAAAGAAACAGATTGAAAGAATTAGTGAACAGCTTGATTGCCGTAGGAACATTAGGGAGACTGGGAAGAAGGGAGTCATGTTTCAAATACAGCAGTTCTGCAACATCTTTAATTGAGCCTCTCATTCTCCTTAATCGCCGGCCTCAACACATTACGGAAAGAGAGTAACTGTATAGGATGCTCTTGGGGCAGGTCGTCTGGATACTGGACTGACAATAAGTTAGCAGATGCAAACAGTTAATCATCTTCAGCAGACAACAGTTCTTGAAGATTTGGCGGGGGGAATTTTTTTTTAAAAATAAGCTTTTTGCAATTTATTTTATACTAGCGAACCCGTGTTTGAGTTGTGTGGTTGTAATATCAACAGTCCCTTATCTCTGGTATATCTTGCCAACATTTAAGACTACGTTTTAATTGTGTGCCTCACAATGGACATACAGTATAATGCACAATGTGTCTAGAAAGACTGTCTAGGTTGATAATACTCAGTATAGAAAACCAGGGGCGCAACTTTCAGGGGGGGGGGGCATAATTATTATTATTAAAAATAAATGTATATTCAGTCTGATAAACACTCCAAACCCTTCCGCTCGGAGGTGTCCGCATGGTCCTAAAGCACACTGTTGCCTTGTTTTGTATCACATTACAATGATAAACCTGTTAGACTAAGTGATTAGTAATTGTATTTAAAAAAAATAAAAATAATAATTGCAGCTGAATACAGTATAACAGCTATATATAGTACACTGCATAATGAAACAATCCCTAGTAAGCTAG
Source organism: Salmo trutta (assembly GCF_901001165.1). Lineage (NCBI taxonomy): Eukaryota > Metazoa > Chordata > Actinopteri > Salmoniformes > Salmonidae > Salmo > Salmo trutta. The sequence goes on from NC_042962.1 coordinate 2,831,199, forward strand.
TGTTTTCAGGGTTTGACTGACCGTATTATTTTGGTATTAATACACTGGTTTTAAGCATAACAAATGTCTATCCAAGCTGGGAGAGAGTGTGAGAACAGTGCCGGTTCAGGACGACTTTTCAGGACAGTTGTATATTCAGAAAAAAACGGGTTGGAAGCTGATCAGCTCAAAGAGATAATTAATGTTCTACTGTTGCCCAAAAGTCCTTCATGAATTCTAGAAATGGGGGGAAGGGGTCTGGTGTCAGTTGCAATTAAGATTGGCTGAGCAAGGGCAATATAGCTCGTATTTAAATTTTATTTCCACCAAGTGATCAGATAATAGATGTCAATTGTCATTACAACTATGTTGTCATTAAGCCGGGAACACGTGTTTTTTTGAACCGTCAATGTTGCTATCTTAGGGCTAGGGGGCAGTATTGACACGGCCGGATAAAAAAACGTATCCGATTTAATCTGGTTACTACTCCTGCCCAGTAACTAGAATATGCATATAATTATTGGCTTTGGACAGAAAACACCCTAAAGTTTCTAAAACTGTTTGAATGGTGTCTGTGAGTATAACAGAACTCATATGGCAGGCAAAACCCTGAGACAAATCCTGACAGGAAACTGAAATCTGATGTGTGGATATCACTTCAAACATTTGCCATTGAAAACACACAGAGGCTTGTGGATCATTTAGCACTTCCTATGGCTTCCACTAGATGTCCCCAGTCTTTACAAAGTGGTTTGAGTCTCCTACTATCAAAAAAGACTGAAAGAGAGCCTGTTTATCTTGGTCACAGGGGATGGGCCATTACCATTGTGACGTCGGCGCCCATGGGTACTCTCGCTTTTCGAAACATTTTGAAAGACAATGCAACCGTCCCAATGGAATATTATTGAAGCCCTGGTTGAAAAAGCCCCTAAAGATTTATGTTATACAATGTTTGACATGTTTGAACGAACTTAAATATATTTTTTTTGCTCATTCCTGACGACAAGTCAGACGCACACGGTACATTTTCACTAGCCTTCGGAGCGCGCTAACACTATTGGGACATAAATTATTAACTTTTTTGAACAAAACTACATTTGTTATGGACCTGGGATTCCTAGAAGTGCCTTCTGATAAAGATAATCAAAGGTAAGGGATTATTTACAATAGTATTTTTGATGGTTGATCGTTCTAAGATGGCTCCAACATTTATAGCCTAGACTTTTTTTCTGGGCATACCACGTCGTTTATTGCAAAGTGTGATTTCCCAGTAAAGTTATTTTTAAATCTGGCAAAGAGATGGCATTCAAGACATGTTAATCTATAAGTCTTTGAATGACAATATTACATTTTAACAATGTTTTCGAATAGTAATTTTGTAAATTGTAGCGCTAATAAACTGGAAGCATTTGAGGCAAAAGATTTTCTGAACGTCATGCGCCGATGTAAAATGCTGTTTTTATATATAAATATGAACTTTATCGAACAAAAAATGCATGTGTTGTGTAACATGATGTCCTAGGAGTGTCATCTGATGAAGGTTGTCAAAGGTTAGTGCTGCATTTAGCTGTGTTTTGGGTATTTGTGATGCATGCTAGTTGCTTTGAAAATGGCTGTGTGATTATTTCTGGCTGGGTACTCTGCTGACATAATCTAATGTTTCGCTTTTGCTCTAAAGCCTTTGGACAACGTGGTTCAATTCAGGAGAGGTGTATCTATAAAACGGTGTAAAATAGTCATATGTTTGAGAAATTGAAGTTATAGCATTTATGAGGTTTTGCATTTAGCACGACGCGATTCCACTGGCTGTTGATTAGGGTGGGACGCAAGCGTTCCACTGGCCCAGAGAGGTTAGAGACTAGTTTACGTTCCAATGTTTTCAGAGTTCTGATGTGGCCCTGTTTAAAAGGGCTGTTCCAATGTTTTCATTGTTCTGATGTGGCCCTGTTTAAAAGGGCTGTTCCAATGTTTTCCGTGTTCTGATGTGGCCCTGCTTAAAAGGGCTGTTCCAATGTTTTCAGTGTTCTGATGTGGCCCTGTTTAAAATAGGGCTGTTCCAATGTTTTCAGTGTTCTGATGTGGCCCTGTTTAAATAAACATCAGAACACTGAAAACATTGGAACAGCCCTATAAACAGGGCCACATCAGAACACTGTGTATTTATTACCAGATTAAGGGTATACTGTGCAACGTTCATAAGATCTGGATGCCTTATATGTAATACATTTCGACAAAAGGAGTCTGTATTGAAAACATGCCCAAGTCAGGAGAGATACCTATTTAGGTAATCCCTAGGTGCTGGGCTGCTCAGTCCTGGCCCTGGGGGTCTGCTGTACTGTTGTCACTCTGGCCTTGGCCTAACACACCTGAAACCAATGATGAATGTTTCACTAAGCTAAGATCCTAACGCTGAGTGGGTGTGTTGGGTTGGGGCGCTACAGGGCCGTGGACCCCTAGGGGCAGGACGGGGTGACCCAGATATATTGTGAGCAAGCAGAAGGAGCTCTAAAGTACTATTAGACCTATGCTATGAATTATATGGAATATGTGCTTTTTCTGTGCAGTTACCCACTTTAAAACCAAAGATGTGCTCCCTGAGAACATCAGTTTGGTACGGAGGAACTACATCACTGACTACGTCAGAACATCAGTTTGGTACGGAGGAACTACATCACTGCCTATGTCAGAACATCCGTTTGGTACGGAGGAACTACATCACTGCCTACGTCAGAACATCATTTTGGTATGGAGGAACTACATCACTGCCTACGTCAGAACATCCATTTGGTACGGAGCAACTACATCACTGCCTACGTCAGAACATCAGTTTGGTACGGAGGAACTACATCACTGCCTACGTCAGAACATCCGTTTGGTACGGAGGAACTACATCACTGCCTACGTGAGAACATCCATTTGGTACGGAGGAACTACATCACTGCCTACGTCAGAACATCCGTTTGGTACGGAGGAACTACATCACTACTTTATCCTCTTGAATAAAATGCAAAATAGTAGCTAGCAAGATGGAGATCACAGAGGTTATTGTTAATGAGTACATTTCACAAGTGCCTAGTTTGCATAAACTACCGTAACTAAAACCACTGGGCATATTTTACCTGCAAACTTTGGTTTCGAACCGAGAAGTTCTGGCATTATTTGCCTCGTGATTTGCTGGGAGTGTTGTCTGTCTGAAGGAAGACCCACCTCGGAACAATTTGTTTCCCTTTTCCAAAGTTGCCATAAGAGTCGCGTCAATGAAACTAGACTCTAACGACATGCCTTGGGTCGGGTTTTATGCCGTATCGTCATGTTAGGAGATTGTTTTATTATCTTCCAAGGACCACCCCACCCCCCCCCAAAAAAATGTCACCCCAACAGGGTGCAGGGTGTTTCAATTCAAATAACTTTAATACCTGAGAAGGAACATCATGTGTGGTGACATGAGAGACTGTGGTAAGAGATTGCTGCTCCCAGGAGTGAGTGTCAGCATCCCTGCAGCCAGGCTAACAATCTCAGAGGACAGCCTCTGCCTGATATCTGAAGACTGCACAGAAACAATGAGAAGAGATGATTAGATAGATATACATTACACAAAAGCAGGCAATGAGAGTTTCAAGCATGAGGGACCATAAAGGTAGATAGTAACTACTACATGATAATGGCAAGTGGATGGTTGTGATGAGCCCTTAGTGAGCGTACCGTGTCGGGTTGAGTGGGAGATTGGAGGTTGAAACGGCTTGGTCAATGCTTCCTGTAGACACAGTCTGGGCTGTGTAGGAGCTGGGGGTTGAGATGGCTTGGTCAGGGCTTCCTGTAGACACAGTCTGGGCTGTGTAGGAGCTGGAGGTTGAAATTGCTTGGTCAGGGCTTCCTGTAGACACAGTCTGGGCTGTGTAGGAGCTGGGGGTTGAAATGGCTCGGTCAGGGCTTCCTGTAGACACAGTCTGGGCTGTGTAGGAGCTGGGGGTTGAAATGGCTCGGTCAGGGCTTCCTGTAGACACAGTCTGGGCCGTGTCTGAGCAGAGGGTTGAAATGGCTTGGTTAGGGCTTCCTGTAGACACAGTCTGGGCCATGTCAGAGCTGGGGGCTGAACTGTTGTCATATATTTAAAAAATGTTTACCAGTACAAATATATTGAGTACAATGATGTTTATGTATGGACCTTTTGTACAGTTGTGATTAATATTGATGCATAGAGGTGTGTTATGTGTATAATGTATCCATAACACACCTCTATGCATCAATATGACCATTTTAGCAATATGACCTCTTTTCTACCTAACTTTCCCTCGCAGTCTGCTGACTTTCCGTTAATCTTGGTTGTTTGGCTGCTCATGAGTTGTACACGTCCATCATAAGAACTAGTCTCTACATACTGGTACAGGCAGTTCCTCTTGTCAACACTAAGTAGACAATTAACTTAAAACATTTCACAATTCCAGAGGTAACAATACACAGTCTATATTATTATCTTCCATGGTCCCAAAAAACAAGAACTTGACATGAATCTGAAATACAATTGTTACATTTACAGAAAGTTGTTGCATTCCTGCATTGTTAATGCTACATAACGTTACCTCTGGCTTGTTAATGCTACATAACGTTACCTCTGGCTTGTTAATGCTACATAACGTTACCTCTGGCTTGTTAATGCTACATAACATTACCTCTGGCTTGTTAATGCTACATAATGTTACCTCTGGCTTGTTAATGCTACGCAACATTACCTCTGGCTTGTTAATGCTACATAACATTACCTCTGGCTTGTTAATGCTACATAACATTACCTCTGGCGTGTTAATGCTACATAACATTACCTCTGGCTTGTTAATGCTACATAACGTTACCTCTGGCTTGTTAATGCTACATAACATTACCTCTGGCTTGTTAATGCTACATAACATTACCTCTGGCTTGTTAATGCTACATAACATTACCTCTGGCTTGTTAATGCTACATAACATTACCTCTGGCTTGTTAATGCTACATAACGTTACCTCTGGCTTGTTAATGCTACATAACGTTACCTCTGGCTTGTTAATGCTACATAACGTTACCTCTGGCTTGTTAATGCTACATAACGTTACCTCTGGCTTGTTAATGCTACATAACGTTACCTCTGGCTTGTTAATTCTACATAACGTTACCTCTGGCTTGTTAATGCTACATAACGTTACCTCTGGCTTGTTAATGCTACATAACGTTACCTCTGGCTTGTTAATGCTACATAACATTACCTCTGGCTTGTTAATGCTACATAACGTTACCTCTGGCTTGTTAATGCTACGCTACATTACCTCTGGCTTGTTAATGCTACATAACATTATGTCTGGCTTGTTAATGCTACATAACATTACCTCTGGCTTGTTAATGCTACGCAACATTACCTCTGGCTTGTTAATGCTACGCAACATTACCTCTGGCTTGTTAATGCTACACAACATTACCTCTGGCTTGTTAATGCTACATAACATTACCTCTGGCTTGTTAATGCTACACAACATTACCTCTGGCATACTGCAGCTAAACTCGCACCAGCCTTTTCTGCTGTCAAGACAGTAGTAACGTACCACGCTACCTAGCTTTAGCTGTGTTTAGCTAGCTAACTAGCTAACTTTAGTAACACTATAGCACTATTTTTATCCTGCTATTTATGATTTAAGATATATAGCTATGCTATCAAAATGTAATGTTACTTAGGTAGATTCTTCAGCTCACCTTGACTGTCTACATATAAGCTCTGCTGGCATCTTTAGCTAGCTAACGTTAGCTGCTAGCTAGAATAGCCACTAAGTTTGATTTAGCAAGTTAGCTTGCTAGCTAGCAACAATCTAGCAAGCTATTAAAACCTCAACTCGTCGGGCGGTTAGCTAGCTAATGTTAGCTTGATCGAACATGTGTATTCATCTCTGGTAGCAAGCTAAGTAAGTTAGCTTCTGATGTGGTGGTGGTGGCAGCATCATGCTGTGGGAATGTTTTTCAGCGGCAGAGACTGGGAGACTAGTCAGGATCGAGGGAAAGATGAATGGAGCAAAGTACAGATATCCTTGATGAAAACTTGTTCCAGAGCACTCAGGACCTCAGACTGCTGCGAAGGTTCACCTTCAAACAGGACAACGACCCTAAGCACACAGCCAAGACAATGCAGGAGAGGCTTCGGGACAATTCTAGTTTTTCCTAGCCACCGTGCTTCTACACCTGCATTGCTTGCTGTTTGGGGTTTTAGGCTGGGTTTCTGTACAGCACTTTGAGATATCAGCTGATGTAAGAAGGGCTATATAAATACATTTGATTTGATTTGATTTGAGTGGCCCAGCCAGAGCCCGGACTTGAACCCGATCTAACATTTCTGGAGAGACTTGAAAATAGCTGTGCAACGACTCTTCCCATCCAACCTGACAGAGCTTGAGAGGTTCTGCAGAGAAGAATGGGAGAAACTCCCCAAATCAAATCAAATTGTATGAGTCACATGCACCAAATACAACAGGTATTACAGTGAAATGCTTACTTACGAGCCCCTAACCAACAATGCAGTTAAAAAAATATGGATAAGAATAAAAGAGAAGAAAGTAACAAGTAATTAAAGAGGAGCAGTAAAAAATAACAATATATACAGGGGGGTACCGGAACAGAGTCAATGTGCGGGGGCACCGGTTAGTTGAGGTAGTATGTACATGTAGGTAGAGTTATTAAAGTGACTACGCATAGATGATAACAGAGTGGCAGTGCTGTGGAGAGGGGAGGGGGGGCAATGCAAATAGTCTGGGTAGCCATTTGACTAGATGTTCAGGAGTCTTATGGCTTGTGGGGTAGAAGCTGTTTAGAAGCCTCTTGGACCTAGACTTGGCGCTCCGGTACCGCTTGCCATGTGGAACTGTCTATGACTAGGGTGGCTGGAATCTTTGACAATTTTTAGGGCCTTCCTCTGACAGGTGTGCCAAGCTTATAGCATCATACCCAAGGAGACTAGAGGCTGTAATCGCTGCCAAATGTTCTTCAACAAAGTACTGACTAAAAGGGTCTGAATACTTATTTAAATATTATATTTCAAAACTCTTGCTTTGTCATTATGGGGTATTGTGATGTCATTATGGGGTATTGTGATGTCATTATGGGGTATTGTGATGTCATTATGGGGTATTGTGATGTCATTATGGGGTATTGTGTGTAGATTGATGAAGGGAGAATAAGGCTGGAACGTAACAAAATGTGGAAAACGTCAAGGGGTCTGAATACATTCTGAATGCACTGTGAATATTGTACAGTTAATGAATAAGCAAACCATACCCAGCTGCATTCTCAATGGTGATTTTTCTTTTGACTTATTTTAAGGTTAGTGGTTAAGGTTAGGTTTAAACAAACATTTCAAGAAGATAAATTGTAGAAATAAGCCGGGTTTATGACTTTGTGGCTGTGGAAGCTAGTGACAACCCTATGATTGGTTGATAAAAGTCAACGTAATTGAGTGAATATGTTGATGTGTCGGGGAGGAGCTTATTATTGACAGACACTTCTCCCCCTGACCCCTCGTGCTGTGCTCGTAACGAAAAGCTCATATCTGGAATTGAAGAGGCACATCACAAACACGGAAACGCTGACTCCAAAACGGAAGCCCCATGTGTCTCCACATCATTCTATTCTTCAAATCAAATTACATTTTATTTGTCACATTCGCAGAATACAAGTGTAGACTTTACCGTGAAATGCTTACTTACAAGCCCTTAACCAAACAGTGCAGTTCAAGAAGAAGAAAATATTTACCAAGTAGACTAAAATGAAAAGTAATAATAAAAGTAACACAATAAGAATAACAATAACGAGGCTAAATACAGGGGGTACCGGTACCAAGTCAGTGTGGAGGCTATATACAGGAGGTACCGGTACCGAGTCAGTGTGGAGGCTATATACAGGGGGTACCGGTACCAAGTCGGTGTGGAGGCTATATACAGGGGGCACCGGCACCTAGTCAGTGTGGAGGCTATATACAGGGGGTACCGGTACCAAGTCGGTGTGGAGGCTATATACAGGGGGTACCGGTACCGAGTCAGTGTGGAGGCTATATACAGGGGGTAACGGTACCGAGTCAGTGTGGAGGCTATATACAGGAGGTACCGGTACCGAGTCAGTGTGGAGGCTATATACAGGGGGTACCGGTACCAAGTCGGTGTGGAGGCTATATACAGGGGGCACCGGCACCTAGTCAGTGTGGAGGCTATATACAGGGGGTACCGGTACCAAGTCGGTGTGGAGGCTATATACAGGGGGCACCGGCACCGAGTCAGTGTGGAGGCTATATACAGGGGTACCGGTACCAAGTCAGTGTGGAGGCTATATACAAGGGGTACTGGTACAGAGTCAATGTGGAGGCTATATACAGGGTACCGGTACAGAGTCAATGTGGAGGCTATATACAGGGGGTACCGGTACAGAGTCAGTGTGGAGGCTATATACAGGGGGTACCGGTACAGAGTCAGTGTGCGGGGGTACAGGCTAGTTGAGGTAATCTGTATTTGTAGGTGGGGGTGAAGTGACGATGCATAGGTAACAAACAAACAGCTTTACTCAGTACAAACATTTAGATTTTGACATTCGAGGTGTTTATGTTATTTGTAACTCAACACTGCCCTTTTTACTTGCATCAAGTTTTTATCACACTATGTATGAATTTTAAAGATGAATTTTGAATAAAAAGAATGTGTCCATAAAGCACAGCACTGGTGCCTTTCACGGTGTATTTTCTGCCGAATTTTTACCCGAATACAAATACAAAATACAGGGCTATTTGTCAGGCCTCGGACAAATATGATATTAATGGCTGAGCTAATGCTTACCAGAGTGCCCTCTGCCCTTTGAGCTAGCCCAGGTTTCCTCTTTAATGGGTTTTACCATGCTGTAGGTGAGAGAGAGAAATAGCTTTCTGACCCCTGCCTGGTGTTATGTATGAGGCCATTATCTCCCCATTTCAGAGCTTCTTCTTGGATTTGTCCCAAATGGCACACTGTTCCCTATACAGTGCACTACTCTTGACCAGGGCCCAAAGCTCTGTAGTAGTCCTCTATATAAAGAATAGGTTGCCATTTGGGATGCTTGCCTAGTCACATTTACCTTCTGTCCTCATCCTCTCCTCATCCTCTCCTCTCCTCTCCTCTCCTCATCCTCTCCTCTCCTCTCCTCTCCTCTCCTCATCCTCTCCTCTCCTCATCCTCTCATCATCCTCTCCTCTCATCATCCTCTCCTTTCCTCGTTTTAACACCATCCCTCTGCCTTGCGGTGCCAGCCAGCTCCGCAGCAAAGAATACATTACTCACTATTTAGTGCGTTAATGTTGGGTAAACACTACTGACCATCGTCCTTACAGTGCCCATGTATTTGGATGATGACAGCAAACGTTCACCTGTTCGATGGGCTGATCCTGCATCCATTGAAGTGTTGACTGGAATAGCAAAGGCTCATACCTTACTGCCTTACTGCCTTACCAACTTACCGCCTTACAGCCTCACCACCTTACTGCCTTACCGCCTTACCACCTTACCACCTTACCGCCTCACCGCCTCACTGCCTTACTGCCTTACCGCCTTACCGCCTTATCGCCTCACTACCTCACTGCCTTACCGCCTTACCACCTTACCGCCTTACCGCCTTATCGCCTCACTACCTTACTGCCTTACCGCCTTACTGCCTTACCGCCTTACCGCCTTATCGCCTCACTACCTCACTGCCTTACCGCCTTACCACCTTACCGCCTTACCGCCTTACCACCTTACCGCCTTACCGCCTTACCGCCTTACTGCCTTATCGCCTCACTACCTCACCGCCTTACCGCCTTACCGCCTTACCGCCTTACCGCCTTACCGCCTTACTGCCTTACCGCCTTATTGCCTCACTACCTTATTGCCTTACCGCCTTACCGCCTTACCGCCTTATCGCCTTATCGCCTCACTACCTCACCGCCTTACCACCTTACTGCCTTACCGCCTTACCGCCTTACCACTTTACTACCTTACTGCCTTACTGCCTTACCGCCTTATCGCCTCACTACCTTACTGCCTTACCGCCTTACAGCCTCACCGCCTTACCGCTTTACTGCCTCACCGCCTTACTGCCTTACCACCTTACTGCCTTACACAAACTCAAGGTCTAGAAGTAAAGGTCAACAGCAGCAGATAGATGTGATTGATGCTAAAACTTCTTCAGACTGCGATACAAACAACAACAGCAGTGGCTTCTTCCTGTGTTTCCTAGTTCCTCTAGAATATGGGGTTTTCAAACTGTTTGGGGCCGGGGACCCCCTCATAATCACAACACAACTCGAGTGTGATACGAATAGTCTACAAGGAGTTCTACTATGACGACTACAGTGCGTGCCTGGACGGACCGGGCCAAGAGAAACAACATTTAAAAGGCCTGCCTCTTAGCGCAAGAGAGAACAATTTCATTTATCAAGCCAATTTCCTGCTAATTTCCTGCTTTCTATGTCATGACTGCGTATTTCCTGTTTTCAACGTAATGACTGCTTATTTCCTGCTTTCTATGTAATGATTGCTTATTTCCTGCTTTCTATGTAATTTCCTGCTTATTTCCTGCTTTTTATGTAATGACTGCTTTTTTCCTATTTTCTATGTAATTTCCTGCTCATTTCCTGCTTTCTATGTAATTTCCTGCATATTTCCTGCTTTCTATGTAATTTTCTGCAGCTTTCCTGTTTTCTATGTCGTTTCCTGCATATTTCCTGCTATTATGTAATTTCCTGCATATTTCCTGTTTTCTATGTAATTTCCTGCGTATTTCCTGTTTTCTATGTAATTTCCTGCTTATTTCCTGTTTTCTCTGTAATGACTGCATGGGCATGTGTTAAGACCTGAAGCCTGTCACCCAGTAGCTGCTGTGTGTAATCGGAGAGAGTTTCATAGATAACAAACAACAAATAACAGCCTACTGCGTACAGCTGTGTGACAGGGAAAGTACACAAGAGCCTATTAATAGCTGGTGTCAGAAGGTTTCCAGATGTGGATGGTGTGGATGGTATATGGGTATATATGGTATATATAGATGTACTATTAAATGTAAATGTAAATATGGATGGTATATGGGCAGTGTCAGCGTTGTGCTGTTCTATACCAGTTATGACTCACAAACCACACACCATCAAATAACCTTTATCTACATTTAGTTGATGGATGGTTCCAGCATAGACACGTGCACGCACGCACGCACACACACACACGCACGCACGCACGCACAAACACACACACACACACTCACGCTCGTGCGCACACACACACACACACACACACGCACGCACACACACACACACACACACATTCGAATGCTTGCACGCACACACACACACACACACATTAAAAGAAAGAAGGCAGTTCTCTTTGATGTTCTTATCACCTCATCCTTCTGCGTGTGTGTGTGTGCATGTGTGTGTGCGCGCACGTGCGTGAGTGTGTGTGTGTGTGTGCATGTGTGTGTGTGCGCACGAGCGTGAGTGTGTGTGTGTGTGTGTGTGTGTGTGTGTGTGTGTGTGTGTGTGTGTGTGTGTGTGTGTGTGTGTGTCTGTCTCTCTGTCGTCTGCCCAGTTGGGATGTAAGTGACTTATTATGTATATGATCACCAGATGTGTGCTGTAAGACAGATACTCATCGTCTGGATTTTAAACATATGGCTCTCTCTTCCTCAATTTCCTTCACTGTCGTCATTCACTGTCTTCAGCTTGTCTTCACTGTCTTCAGCTTGTCTTCACTGTCTTCAGCTTGTCTTCATTCACTGTCTTCAGCTTGTCTTCACTGTCTTCAGCTTGTCTTCATTCACTGTCTTCAGCTTGTCTTCATTCACTGTCTTCAGCTTGTCTTCACTGTCTTCAGCTTGTCTTCACTGTCTTCAGCTTGTCTTCATTCACTGTCTTCAGCTTGTCTTCATTCACTGTCTTCAGCTTGTCTTCACTGTCTTCAGCTTGTCTTCACTGTCTTCAGCTTGTCTTCACTGTCTTCAGCTTGTCTTCACTGTCTTCAGCTTGTCTTCATTCACTGTCTTCAGCTTGTCTTCATTCACTGTCGTCATTAACTGTCATCATTCACTCCTAGAAAGAAAGATGCTTGTAGAACCATATAGAGTTCGTCGGCTTGTCTCATAGGTGAACTTTATTTGGTGCAGTGTAGAACCCTTTTTATTACAAATTACACTTTCGGAAACCTTTTTTCTAAGAGTGTAGTGGTCCATTCTCTGACACTGTTACTTTATACAGAGTAATTTCTCTTGAGTTTTTCCTTTTAAAACCGGTAATTAGGTTGATACGATCCTGAGCGGAGTAACACATGTGGTTTGAGTTTGTCAATAACAGGTGGACTGGTACCATCCAGAACAACAGGTGGACTGGTACCATCCAGAACAACAGGTGTACTGGTACCATCCAGAACATCAGGTGTACTGGTACCATCCAGAACAACAGGTGTACTGGTACCATCCAGAACAACAGGTGTACTGGTACCATCCAGAACAACAGGTGTACCGCTACCATCCAGAACAACAGGTGTACCGGTACCATCCAGAACAACAGGTGTACCTGTACCATCCAGAACATCAGGTGTACCGGTACCATCCAGAACAACAGGTGTACCGGTACCATCCAGAACAACAGGTGTACTGGTACCATCCAGAACAACAGGTGTACTGGTACCATCCAGAACATCAGGTGGACCGGTACCATCCAGAACAACAGGTGTACCTGTACCATCCAGAACATCAGGTGTACCGGTACCATCCAGAACAACAGGTGTACTGGTACCATCCAGAACATCAGGTGTATCGCTAACATCCAGAACAACAGGTGCACTGGTACCATCCAGAACATCAGGTGTACCGGTACCATCCAGAACAACAGGTGGACTGGTACCATCCAGAAGAACAGGTGTACTGGTACCATCCAGAACATCAGGTGGACCGGTACCATCCAGAACAACAGGTGTACCTGTACCATCCAGAACCTCAGGTGTACCGGTACCATCCAGAACAACAGGTGTACTGGTACCATCCAGAACATCAGGTGTACCGGTACCATCCAGAACAACAGGTGTACTGGTACCATCCAGAACATCAGGTGTACCGCTACCATCCAGAACAACAGGTGTACTGGTACCATCCAGAACAACAGGTGTACCGGTACCATCCAGAACAACAGGTGTACCGGTACCATCCAGAACAACAGGTGTACCGGTACCATCCAGAACATCAGGTGTACCGCTACCATCCAGAACAACAGGTGTACCGGTACCATCCAGAACAACAGGTGTACCGGTACCATCCAGAACAACAGGTGTACCGCTACCATCCAGAACAACAGGTGTACTGGTACCATCCAGAACATCAGGTGGACCGGTACCATCCAGAACAACAGGTGTACTGGTACCATCCAGAACAACAGGTGTACTGGTACCATCCAGAACAACAGGTGTACTGGTACCATCCAGAATGCCCTAGAAATAATAGTAATGACATATCTTGTTACACTTTTATCAAAGCGTTAGAAGATTCCCTCACTATTGAGAGATAATGCAATTCCCAGGCTGTGTAGTTCAGACAGAGAGATAATGCATGTTCCCAGGCTGTGTAGTGCAGACAGAGAGATAATGCATGTTTCCAGGCTGTGTAGATCAGACTGAGAGATAATGCACATTCCCAGGCTGTGTAGTGCAGACAGACTGATAATGCACATTCCCAGGCTGTGTAGTGCAGACAGAGAGATAATGCACATGCCCAGGCTGTGTAGTTCAGACAGTGTCACGATTCCCACCGACGGTGGCGCCCCCTCCTGCTCGGGTGGCGCTCGGCGGTCGTCGTCACCGGCCTATTAGCTACCACTGATTCCCTTTTTGGTTTTTCCTTCTTTTTGGTTTTGTGCACCTGTGTTTAGTTTGGTTAATTAACGGGGCTATTTATGTTAGCTGGTCCGCTTCCGTGTTGTGCGGGATTATTTCTATTGTGACGGTTCATGTTCGTGTCGGCGCTATTTTACGCCGTGTGTACTTTCTCCCCTGTGTTTGGGAGTATTTTGTTTGATGAGTGAGTGTAAATAAATACGCCACTACCCTGTGCTCGCTGCTTCCTGTGCCTCATTCCTTCACCACGACTGCCAATCCGTTACAGAATCCCGCACCACGAAAAGGCATGGAATCAGCAGGAGCAGCGGCCACCCCTGTCCCCTCGATGGAGGAACGCGTCCTCCACCACACTACGGTCCTCCACCGCATAGGATCTGCGATGGACCAGATGATGGAGAGGATGGACCGATGGGAGAGAAGTGGTCTCCTCTCTCCACCTCCTCCTCCCACTACGTCTGGCTCAGGCGCGCTTCGTTTGGCGCTCCCGAGGGAGTATGATGGGGCGGCGGCTGGGTGCCAGGGATTTCTGCTCCAGCTCGAGCTGTACCTGGCCACCGTCAGACCTGCTCCCTCAGGAGAGGAGAGCGTGAGTGCCCTCGTTTCCTGCCTGACGGGCCGAGCTCTGGAGTGGGCTAATGCGGTCTGGAATGGCCCAGACTCGGCGAGGGACCATTATCCAGAGTTCACCCGCCGCTTTCGGGCCGTGTTCGACCACCCTCCGGAGGGAAGAGCGGCGGGTGAACGGCTGTTCCACCTCAGGCAGGAGACGAGGAGCGCTCAGGACTTCGCGTTGGAGTTCAGGACCTTGGCTGCTGGGGCGGGGTGGAACGACAGGGCCCTCATAGACCACTATAGATGCAGTCTCCGGGCGGACGTCCGTAAGGAGCTGGCCTGTCGAGATGCAGCTCTATCCCTGAATGAGCTCATCGACATGTCCATTCATTTGGACAATCTGCTGGCTGCCCGCGGGCGTTCAGAGAGGGTCCTGCCCGTTCCACCTCCGTGCACCCCCGCCCCTACCCCTATGGAGGTAGGGGGGGCCGTGCCAAGGGGCACCGGAGGAGCTGGCTCCTCCTGCACCAGCTGTGGTCGGAGAGGACACACGGCCGACCGGTGCTGGAGGAGCCAGTCTGGGAGACGAGAGGGCAGGCAGAACACTTCTCGGTCACCCCAGGTGAGTCAGCACCAGACTCACCCAGAACCCCCTGTTGGTCACGTGTTTTTACCTGTTTTGTTTTCTACATTTTTTCCCTCTTCCCAGCATAGGGCGCTAGTCGATTCAGGCGCAGCTGGGAACTTTATGGACCGTGGACTTGCCATTAAGCTGGGCATTCCACGGGTGCCGATAGATTCCCCCTTCCCCATGCACTCCTTAGATAGCCGACCATTAGGGTCAGGGCTAGTCAGGGAGTCTACGGTGCCGCTGGACATGGTAACGCTGGGGAATCATAAGGAAAGCATTAACTTTTTTCTTATTGATTCACCTGCGTTTCCGGTGGTGCTGGGGGTCCCCTGGCTGGCTGGTCACAATCCCCTCATTTCATGGAAACAGGGGGTTCTCCAGGGGTGGTCGGAGGAGTGTTCAGGGAGGTGTCTAGGAGTTTCCATAGGTGCCACGTCGGTGGAGAGTCCAGACCAGGTGTCCCCCGTGCGCATTCCCCCTGAGTACGCCGATTTGGCGATCGCCTTCTGTAAAAAGAGGGGTGACTAAATTACCACCCCATCGACAGGGGGATTGTGCGATAGACCTCCAGGTTAACGCTGCGCTTCCCAAGAGTCATGTGTACCCCTTGTCACAGGAGGAGACAGTGGCTACGGAGACATATGTCACTGAATCCCTGGGACAGGGGTACATTCGGCCCTCCATCTCACCCGCCTCCTCGAGTTTCTTTTTTGTGAAGAAAAAGGAGGGAGGTCTGCGTCCGTGCATTGATTACAGAGGTCTAAACGCTATTACGGTGGGGTTTAGTTACCCACTACCTCTCATCGCTATGGCGGTGGAATCATTTCACGGAGCAAAGTTCTTCACGAAACTGGATCTCAGGAGCGCGTATAACCTGGTGCGTATCAAGAAGGGAGACGAGTGGAAAACCGCATTTAGTACCACATCGGGCCATTATGAGTACCTCGTCATGCCGTATGGGTTGAAAAATGCTCCAGCCGTCTTTCAAACCTTTGTTGACGAGATTCTCAGGGACCTGCACGGGCAGGGCGTGATTGTCTATATCGATGACATTCTGATATATTCCGCCACCCGCTCCGCGCATGTGTCCCTGGTGCGCAAGGTGCTTGGTAGACTCCTGTAGCATGACCTATATGTTAAGGCTGAGAAATGTGTGTTTTCCAAACGAGCCGTTTCCTTTCTGAGTTATCGCATTTCCACCACGGGGGTGGTGATGGAGTGTGACCGCGTTAAGGCCGTGCGTAATTGGCCGACTCCAACCACGGTGAAGGAAGTGCAGAGGTTCTTAGGCTTTGCCAATTACTACCGGAGGTTTATCCGGGGTTTTGGCCATGTAGCGGCTCCCATTACCTCACTGCTGAAGGAGGGGCCGGTGCGTTTGCGATGGTCGACGGAGGCAGACGGAGCCTTCAAGAAGTTGAAGACCCTGTTCACCGATGCACCCGTGTTGGCGCACCCGGACCCGTCTCTAGCATTCATAGTGGAGGTGGACGCATCCGAGGCTGGGGTGGGTGCCGTGCTATCACAGCGCTCGGGTACGCCATCAAAACTCCGCCCCTGCGCTTTCTTTTCGAAGAAGCTCAGTTCGGCGGAGCGTAACTATGATGTGGGGGACAGGGAGTTGCTAGCGGTGTTAAAAGCTTTGAGGGTGTGGCGGCACTGGCTTGAGGGGGCTAAACACCCCTTTCTCATCTGGACCGACCACCGAAACCTGGAGTACATCCGGGCAGCGAGGAGACTGAATCCGCGTCAGGCAAGGTGGGCCATGTTCTTCGCCCGGTTTAGGTTCACTATCTCCTATAGACCGGGTTCCCTTAACACTAGAGCCGACGCGCTGTCCCGTCTCTATGACACGGAGGACCGGCCCATTGATCCAACTCCCATCATTCCAGCGTCTAGGCTGGTGGCACCGGTGGTATGGGAGGTGGACGCGGACATCGAGCGGGCATTAGTGTTGGAACCTGCGCCTGCGCAGGTTCCCGTGGGTCGCATGTATGTGCCGCTCGGTGTTCGTGATCGTTTGATTCGATGGGCGCACGCGCTACCTACTGCGGGTCATCCTGGTGTGGCGAGGACAGTGCGGAGTCTCAGGGGGAAGTACTGGAGGCCCACCTTGGCTAAGGACGTGAGGTCCTATGTCTCTTCCTGTTCGGTGTACGCTCAGAGTAAGGCTCCTAGGCATCTACCGAGAGGGAAGTTACAGCCCCTCCCCGTTCCACAACGGCCATGGTCGCACCTGTCTATAGATTTCTTGACAGGTCTTCCCCCCTCTCAGGGGAACACTGCGATTCTGGTGGTTGTGGATTGGTTCTCTAAGTCCTGCCGTCTCCTCCCATTGCCCGGTCTCCCTACGGCCCTGCAGACTGCGGAGGCCCTATTTACCCACGTCTTCCGGCACTACGGGGTGCCGGAGGACATTGTCTCTGATCGAGGTTCCCAGTTCACATCCAGGGTCTGGAGGGCGTTTATGGAGCGGCTGGGGGTCTCGGTCACTTTGACCTCCGGTTTTCACCCCGAGAGCAATGGGCAGGCGGAGAGGGTGAACCAGGAGGTGGGCAGGTTTCTGAGGTTGTATTGCCAGGACCGGCCAGGGGAGTGGGCGAGGTACATTCCCTGGGCTGAGTTAGCCCAGAACTCACTTCGCCACTCCTCTACTAACATGTCACCCTTTCAGTGTGTTTTGGGTTACCAGCCGGTCCTGGCACCATGGCACCATGGCCAGACTGAGGCTCCTGCGGTGGAGGACTGGGTACAGCACTCCAAGGAGACCTGGAGAGCCGTCCAGGACTCCCTAAAGGAGACCAGTGGACGGCAGAAGAGGAGTGCTGACCGCCACCGCAGTGAGGCACCCGTGTTCGTACCGGGAGACAGGGTCTGGCTCTCGACCCGGAACCTGCCCCTCCGCGTGCCCTGCCGGAAGCTGGGGCCGCAGTGTGTGGGGCCCTTTAAATAAAGGTGAAGTAAAAAAAAGAAATATATATATATATATATATATATATATATATAAACTATTTCTGGATACCGTACAGCCAGATCCCTTAACACTACACTTTTAGAATAAAACGTGATATCTAGAACCTAAATCAAATCAAAGCAAATGTTATTGGTCACTTACACATGGTTAGCAGATGTTAATGCGAGTGTAGCGAAATGCTTGTGCTTCTAGTTCTGACCATGCAGTAATATCTAACAAATTCACAACTACCTTATACACACAAATGTAAAGTGAAGAAGAAGAATATGTACATATAAATATATGGATGAGCGATGGCCGTGCAGCATAGGCAAGATGCAGTAGATGGTATAGAGTACAGCATATACATATGAGATGAGTAATGCAGGATATGTAAACATTATTAAAGTGGCGTTATTTAAGGTGACTAGTGATACCTTTATTAACCTCTCTGGGGTATGTGGGACGCTAGCGTCCCACCCGCGGGACACATTATTCAACAGCCAGTGAAATAGCAGGGTGGCAAATTCAAAACAACAAAAATCTCATAATTCAAATTTCTCAAACATACAACTATTATATCCCATTTTAATGATACACTTCTCGTTAATCCAACCACATTCTCCGATTTCAAAAAGGCTTTACCGCGAAAGCATAAGATTAGATTATGTTAGGACAGCACCGAGACAAGAAAAAACACACAGCCATTTTCCAAGCAAGGAGAGGCGTCACAAAAACCAGAAATACAGCTAAAATGAATCACTAACCTTTGATGATCTTCATCAGATGGCACTCATAGGACTTCATGTTATACAATACATGTATGTTTTGCTCGATAAAGTTTATATTTATATAAAAAAAAAGATTTTTTACATTGGCGTGTAACGTTCAGAAATGTTTTGCCTCCCAAAACGTCTGGTGAATGAACACATCAATTTACAGAAATACTCATCATAAACATTGAAAAAATATTCAACAGTTATTCAAAGAATTATAGATACACTTCTCCTTAATGCAACCGCTGTGTCAGATTTCAAAAAGCTTTACGGCGAAAGCAAATTTTGCAACAATCTGAGTACAGCGCTCAGATATCAAAACAAGCCTTACAGATACCCGTCATTTTGGAGACAACAGAAATGACAAAAATCCAACCGGACAATTCCGATGTCTTCAAAAAAGACAAGGAACACAGCTAACTCTCATGGGAGCGTGCGCCACTGAACTCATGTCATTCTCTCAGTCATCTGACTCCATATGCTCTTATTCTCTCCCTATTGACAGTAGAAGCATGAAACACGTTCTAAAGACTGTTGACATCTAGTGGAAGCCTTAGGAAGTGCAAAATGACTCAACAGACACTGTATATTAGATAGGCAATCACTTGAAAAACTACAAACCTCAGATTTCCACACTTCCTGGTTGGATTTTTCTCAGGTTTTTGCCTGCCATATGAGTTCTGTTAACCTGTTAGGGCTAGGGGGCAGTATTTACACGGCCTGATAAAAAAACGTACCCGATTTAATCTGGTTATTACTACTGCCCAGAAACTAGAATATGCATATAATTATTGGCTTTGGATAGAAAACACCCTAAAGTTTCTAAAACTGTTTGAATGGTGTCTGTGAGTATAACAGAACTCATATGGCAGGCAAAAACCTGAGAAGATTCCAAACAGGAAGTACCCTCTCTGACCATTCCTTGGGCTTCTTGGCTCTGTTTAAAGAAAATTTAGGATCATTGCTGTAACGTGACACTTCCTACGGCTCCAATAGGCTCTCAGAACCCGGGAAAAAGCTGAATGATGTAATTCCAGCCGCTGGCTGAAAAACTTTAGCGCGTTTGGATGGTGGTCGATCAGAGGACCATCAGACTGAGGCTCGTGCACGAGGGGATCCCATGTTTTTACTTTCTCTCTCTTTGAACGTAAACACGCTTTCCCGGTCGGATTATTAACGTTTTTTTACGAGAAAAAATGGCATAAAAATTGATTTTAAACAGCGGTTGACATGCTTCGAAGTACGGTAATGGAATATTTAGAATTTTTTTGTCACGAAACAAGTCGGGTGCGTAACCCTTATTTACCCTTTCGGATAGTGTCTACATTTAAATTACATTTTACATTAACGACATTTAGCAGACGCTCTTATCCAGAGCGACTTACAGTAGTGAATGCATACATTTCAATTCATTTCATACATTTTTTTTTTTTTTTCCCCCCGTGCTGGCCCCCCGTGGGAATCGAACCCACAACCCTGGTGTTGCAAACACGCTCTACCAACTGAGCCACACGAGACCCGTCTTGAACGCACGAACAAAACGCTGCTATTTGGATA
Source organism: Salmo trutta (assembly GCF_901001165.1). NCBI lineage: Eukaryota > Metazoa > Chordata > Actinopteri > Salmoniformes > Salmonidae > Salmo > Salmo trutta. The sequence continues at coordinate 2,851,533 of NC_042962.1, forward strand.
TAACTATGGATTATTTGGGACCAAACCAACATTTGTTATTGAAGTAGAAGTCCTGGGAGTGCATTCTGACGAAGAACAGCAAAGGTAATAACATTTTTCTTATAGTAAATCTGAGTTTGGTGAGAGCTAAACTTGGTGGGTGTGTAAATAGCTAGCTGTGATGGCTGGGCTATCTACTTAGAATATTGCAAAATGTGCTTTCACCGAAAGCTATTTTAAAATCGGACATGGTGAGTGCATAGAGGAGTTCTGTATCTATAATTCTTAAAATAATTGTTATGTTTTTTGTGAACGTTTATCGTGAGTAATTTAGTAAATTCACCGTAAGTTTGCGGGGGGTATGCTAGTTCTGAACGTCACATGCTAATGTAAAAAGCTAGTTTTTGATATAAATATGAACTTGATTGAACAAAACATGCATGTATTGTATAACATAATGTCCTAGGGGTGTCATCTGATGAAGATCATCAAAGGTTAGTGCTGCATTTAGCTGTGGTTTGGATTTATGTGACATTATATGCTAGCTTGAAAAATGGGAGTCTGATTATTTCTGGCTGGGTACTCTGCTGACATAATCTAATGTTTTGCTTTCGTTGTAAAGCCTTTTTGAAATCGGACAGTGTGGTTAGATTAACGAGAGGCTTGTCTTTAAAATGGTGTAAAATAGTCATATGTTTGAGAAATTGAAGTAATAGCATTTCTAAGGTATTTGAATAACGCGCCACAGGATTCCACTGGCTGTTACGTAGTTGGGACGATTTCGTCCCACATACCCTAGAGAGGTTAAACTCACAGACATCATTCAAACAGTTTTAGAAACTAATAATATGCATATTCTAACTTCTGAGCCTGAGTAGCAGGCAGTTTACTATAGGCACGCCTGTCATACGGACGTCAAAATACTGCCCCCTACCCTAGAGAAGTTTTAAGTCCATTTATTAAAGTGGCCAGAGATTTGAGTCTGTATGTCGACATCAGCCTCTCTATGTTAGTGATGGCTGTTTAACAGTCTGATGGCCTTGAGATAGAATATTTTATCATTCTCTTGGTCCCAGCTTTGATGCACCTGTACTGACCTCGCCTTCTGGATGATAGTGGGGTGAACAGGCAGTGGCTCGGGTGGTTGTTGTCCTTGATGATCTTTTTGGCCTTCCTGTGACATCGGGTGCTGTAGGTCTCCTGGAAGGCAGGTAGTTTTCCCCAGTGATGCGTTGTGCAGACCGCACTACCCTCTAGAGAGCCTTGCGGTTGAGGGAGGTGTAGTTGCCGTACCAGGCGGTGATACAGCCCGACAGGATGCACTCGATTGTGCATTTGTAAAAGTTTGTGAGTGTTTTAGGTGACAAGCCAAATTTCTTCAGCCTCCTGGGGTTGAAGAGGCGCTGTTGCTCCTTCTACACCACTCTGTCTGTGTGGGTTATTCGGCTGTCCACAAAGGACAACCTTTTAAAGAACCGTTTATTGTTTCAGGATAGAAATATTTTGCGTTTGATGTAAAACCCTGTCCACAGAGGGTTCTACGTGGAACCCAAAATAATCTACCTGGAACCAAAAAGGCTTATCCTATGCCGACTTCCAAAGAACCCTTTTGGAACCCTTTTATTGTAAGAGAGTAGTAGACTGAACCAAGAAATTCTGCAACTAAGACTATTTAACTCTGTATTTTCAGATTTTTAGCGTTGATTTCTTCCTCTTGACTTCCAGGACATGTAAAGTTCCTTCCATCTGGCCCAGGCTAAACCACAAAACATCTGACTAGGATAGCCACAGAAAGAGGAGAAATTCCCCTGAAAAACCACTTGAAAGCGTACCGTAGCAACCAGGGCTCTCCTCAACATACCGTACCGTAGCAACCAGGGCTCCCCTCATCGTACCGTACCGTAGCAATCAGGGCTCTCCTCATCGTACCGTACCGTAGCAACCAGGGATCTCCTCATCGTACCGTAACGTAGCAAACAGGGCTCTCCTCAACAAACCGTACCGTAGCAACCAGGGCTCTCCTCATCGTACCGTACCGTAGCAACCAGGGATCTCCTCATCGTACCGTACCGTAGCAACCAGGGATCTCCTCATCGTACCGTACCGTAGCAACCAGGGATCTCCTCATCGTACCGTACCGTAGCAACCAGGGATCTCCTCATCGTACTGTACCGTAGCAACCAGGGATCTCCTCATCGTACCGTACCGTAGCAACCAGGGCTCTCCTCAACATACCGTATCGTAGCAACCAGGGATCTCCTCAACATAACATACCATAGCAACCAGGGCTCTGCTCAACATACCGTACCGTAGCAACCAGAGCTCTCCTCAACATACAAAAGGGACCTCTCTCCATCTTCGTTTTATGATGCCACTCTACTGAATTATACAAAGTAGCCACATTATATTTCCTGAAGATGGCAGGGGGCACACGGAACAGCACCTAGCACAATCTCAATGAGCCTGTCTCTACTATTTCAGTAATATAGTTGGCCTGTCCCCTGTCTGTCTTACAGTAATACTGTGGGCCTGTCCCCAGTCTGAATTACAGTAATATAATAGGCCTGTCCCCTGTCTGTCTTACAGTAATATAGTTAGCCTGTCCCCTGTCTGTCCTACTTCAGTAAAATTGTAGGCCTGTCCCCTGTCTGTCTTACAGTAATATAATGGGCCTGTCCCCTGTCTGTCTTACAGTAATATAGTGGGCCTGTCCCCTGTCTGTCTTACAGTAATATAGTGGGCCTGTCCCCTGTCTGTCTTACAGTAATATAGTGGGCCTGTCCCCTGTCTGTCTTACAGTAATATAGTGGGCCTGTCCCCTGTCTGTCTTACAGTAATATAGTGGGCCTGTCCCCTGTCTGTCTTACAGTTATAGACTGGGTCTGTCCCCTGTCTGTCCTACATCAGTAATATGAGTGATCAGTGTGATCAGAGTGATCAGTGTGATCAGAGTGAATATAATTATCAACTTGATCATTGTAGTCACGGTCTCGTTTTAATCTCCTGGGCAGATTACATCCTGTCTGTAGAGGTATGACCAAACTGAGGAAGTTGACAGTCAAGGATCAAAGAATAGTGAAAATCCTTGACAACGCACGGACACACACACACACACACACACACACACACACACACACACACACACACACACACACACACACACACACACACACACACACACACACACACACACACACACACACACACACACACACACACTAGCCCCCCTGGTCCTGGCTGCGTCAACTTGATCTGGTCATTCTGGTAAGCCTCTAGACAGCAGATGTTCAAACCCTTAGGGTAATTACAGTGAGGTATGATTTGATGAATAAATGCCATGATGTTAAATATTGAGATGAGAGTGACAGCAGAATTCATAGCTAATTAGAGCATCTGGACGGACATTTTGACAATAACAACAACATTAAACTGTACACTGAATGTCAATAGTGTTTTTGTTACTCAGACGGAGACACACACACACGGACATGAGCACGGACTCACACAAGCGCGGACACACACACAAACACCATCGCTCGGCAATATTGTATAATTCGTAAAACACAGTGGGCAGACCAGCTGAATTGGGGATGGTTTTGCTTTCTAGACATCTGTCACTAGAGTGGACAGGCTGAAATAATGACAATCTATTCAGACAGAATGTGAGTTGGTGCCAATACTTACATAATGGAAAACAACCCAGATTTAAATATGGATAATGCTGTTGATACCAAATAACTCTCTATGAACTAACCTTTCAGCTCTGCCCTGGTCAGAATAGAGCCAGTATCTCTCTATAAACTAAACTTTCAGCTCTACCCTGGTCAGAATAGAGCCAGTATCTCTCCATAAACTAAACTTTCAGCTCTACCCTGGTCAGAATAGAGCCAGTATCTCTCTATAAACTAAACTTTCAGCTCTACCCTGGTCAGAATAGAACCCGGCTACTAGGTGCAACAATGATTGCTAATACCACCGAATAGGCTTGTGTTTTGCTAAGGGATTGTAGAAGGGGGTGGCGGATAGGCGTAAACCGAGAGCTTCAGATCCAAGGGTTGCATGTTCAATCCCAGTTATAGGCATTATTTTTTTCTTTCGAACCCTCCCCCAAACGTTAACCCTCACACCTGTTAGTCCATAGGTGGTCATATCATTAGGGACACTATGACATCAGTGTTGATTGTGTGAAATAAGATCACTGGGGTGTAGAACAGATATGCAGGGATGACAATCTCCCAAGCAGGGATGACGATCTGCCAAGCAGGGATGATGATCTGCCAAGCAGGGATGACGATCTGCCAAGCAGGGATGACGATCTGCCAAGCAGTGATGACGATCTGCCAAGCAAGGATGACGATCTGCCAAGCAGGGATGACGATCTGCCAAGCAGGGATGACGATCTGCCAAGCAGGGATAACGATCTGCCAAGCAGGGATGACAATCTGCCAAGCAGGGATGACCATTTGCCAAGCAGGGATGACGATCTGCCAAGCAGGGATGACAATCTGCCAAGCAGGGATGATGAATTGCCAAGCAGGGATGACGAACTGCCAAGCAGGGATGACAATCTGCCAAGCAGGGATGACGATTTTCCAAGCAGGGATGACGATCTGCCAAGCAGGGATGACAATCTGCCATGCAGGGATGACCATTTGCCAAGCAGGGATGACGATCTGCCAAGCAGGGATGACGATCTGCCAAGCAGGGATGACGATCTGCCAAGCAGGGATGACAATCTGCCAAACAGGGATGACGATCTGCCAAGCAGGGATGACAATCTGCCAAACAGGGATGACAATCTGCCAAGCAGGGATGCAAACTGCAGAGGGCCCAAAAAGGTCACACTTGTTTTGTTTTTGCACTGAAACATGCAATAAATCCCTGCTAGGGGGATATGCAGGTTTTAAACTAATTAAACAACACAGAATGCGATCTACATGATCAGTCTCGGTTTGTAAAATAAAAAGTGGTTAATGTGAACCGAACTCATAGCCAAACATTTTAAGGAAAGCAAATCCAATGTTAGTTGTTGACTAGACTTTACTGCAAATGGCACTCAAATCTTAAGAAAAATCTGAACACTAATATTGCAGTAACCATGACAGCCTTTATAATAGAACGCGTGTTACCATGACAGCCTTTATAATAGAACGCTTGTTACCATGACAGCCTTTATGACAGAACACTTGTTACCAAGACAGCCTTTATAATAGAACGCTTTTTCAAATCAAATCAAATCAAATTCATTTCTAGAGCCCTTCTTACATCACCTGATATCTCAAAGTGCTGTACAGAAACCCAGCCTAAAACCCCAAACAGCAAGTAATGCAAGTGTAGAAGCACGTTGGCAAGGACAAACTCCCTAGAAAGGCCAAAACCTAGGAAGAAACCTAAAGAGGAACCAGGCTATGAGGGGTGGCCAGTCCTCTTCTGGCTGTGCCGAGATTATAACAGAACATGGCCAAGATGTTCAAATGTTCATAAATGACAAGCATGGTCAAATAATAATAATCACAGTAGTTGTCGATGGTGCAACAGGTCAGCACCTCAAGAGTAAATGTCAGTTGGCTTTTCATAGCCGATCATTGAGAGTATCTCTACCGCTCCTGCTGTCTCTAGAGAGTTTAAAACAGCAGGTCTGAGACAGGTAGCACGTCCGGTGAACAGATCAGGGTTCCATAGCCACAGGCAGAACAGTTGAAACTGGAGCAGCAGCACAGCCAGGTGGACTGGGGACAGCAAGGATTCATAATGCCAGGTAGACCTGAGGCACGGCCCTAGGGCTCAGGTCCTCCGAGAGAGAGAAAGAAAGAAAGAAAGAGCGAGAGAAAGAGAGAATTAGAGAGAGCATCATTAAATTCACACAGGACACCGGATAAGACAGGAGAAATACTCCAGATATAACAGACTGACCCTAACCCTACGACACATAAACTACTGCAGCATAAATACTGGAGGCTGAGACAGGAGGGGTCAGGAAACACTGTGGTCCCATCCGATGATACCCCCGGACAGGGCCAAACAGGCAGGATATAACCCCACCCACTTTGCCAAAGCACAGCCTCCACACCACTAGAGTGATGTCTTCAATCACCAACTTACCATCCAATTATAGCCCACAAAGATCTCCGCCACGGCACAACCCAAGGGGGGCGCCAACCCAGACAGGAAGACAACGTCAGTGACTCAACCCACTCAAGTGATGCACCCCTCCTACGGATGGCTTGGAAGAGCACCAGTACGCCAGTGACTCAGCCCCTGTAATAGGGTTAGAGGCAGAGAATCCCAGTGGAGAGAAGGGAACCGGCCAGGCAGAGACAGCAAGGGCGGTTCGTTGCTCCAGTGCCTTTCCGTTCACCTCCACACTCCTGGGCCAGACTACACTCAATCATAGGACCTACTGAAGATGAGTCTTCAATAAAGACTTAAAGGTTGAGACCGAGTCTGCGTCTCTCACATGGGTAGGAAGACCATTCCATAAAGATTGAGCTCTATAGGACAGAGCCCTGCCTCCAGCTGTTTGCTTAGAAATTCTAGGGACAATTGAGAGGCCTGCATCTTGTGACTATAGCGCACGTGTAGGTATGTACGGCAGGACCAAATTGGAAAGATAGGTAGGAGCAAGTTCATGTAATGCTTTGTAGGTTAGCATTAAAACCTTGATATCAGCCCTCGCCGTAACAGGAAGCCAGTGTAGGGAGGCTAGCACTGGAGTAATATGATCAAATTTTTTGGTTCTAGTCAGGATTCTAGCAGCCGTATTTAGCACTAACTGAAGTTTATTTAGTGCTTTATCCGGCTAGCCGGAAAGTAGAGCATTGCAGTAGTCCAACCTAGAAGTAACAAAAGCATGGATAAATTTGTCTGCATCATTTTTGGACAGAAAGTTTCTGATTTTTGCAATGTTACGTAGATGGAAAAAAGCTGTCCTTGAAACAGTCTTGATATGTTCTTCAAAAGAGAGATCAGGGTCCAGAGTAACGCCGAGGTCCTTCACAGTTTTATTTGAGATGACTGTACAACCATCAAGATTAATTGTCAGATTCAACAGTATATGTCTTTGTTTCTTGGGACCTAGAACAAGCATCTCTGTTTTGTACGAGTTTAAAAGTAGAAAGTTTGCAGCCATCCACTTCCTTATGTCTGAAACACAGGCTTCTAGCGAGGGCAATTTTGGGGCTTCACCATGTTTCATTGAAAATGTACAACTGTGTGTCATCTGCGTAGCAGTGAAATTTAACATTATGTTTTCGAATGACATCCCCAAGAGGTAAAATATATAGTGAAAACTATAGTGGTCATAAAACGGAACCTTGATGAACACCGAAATTTACAGTTGATTTGTCAGAGGACAAACCATTCACAGAGACAAACTGATATCTTTCCGACAGATAAGATCTAAACCAGGCCAGAACTTGTCCGTGTAGACCAATTTGGGTTTCCAATCTCTCCAAAAGAATGTGGTGATCGATGGTATCAAAAGCAGCACTAAGATCTAGGAGCACGAGGACAGATTCAGAGCCTCGGTCTGATGCCATTAAAAGGTAATTTACCACCTTCACAAGTGCAGTCTCAGTGCTATGATGGGGTCTAAAACCAGACTGAAGCGTTTCGTATACATTGTTTGTCTTTAGGAAGGCAGTGAGTTGCTGCGCTACAGATTTTTCTAAAATTTTTGACAGGAATGGAAGATTCAATATAGGCCGATAGTTTTTTATATTTTCTGGGTCAAGATTTGGCTTTTTGAAGAGAGGCTTTATTACTGCCACTTATAGTGAGTTTGGTACACATCCGGTGGATAGAGAGCCGTTTATTATGTTCAACATAGGAGGGCCAAGCACAGGAAACTCTTTCAGTAGTTTAGTTGGAAAAGGGTTCAGTATGCAGCTTGAAGGTTTAGAGGCCATGATTATTTTCATCATTGTGTCAAGAGATATAGTACTAAAACACTTTAGTGTCTCCCTTGATCCTAGGTCCTGGCAGAGTTATGCAGACTCAGGACAACGGAGCTTTGGAGGAATATGCAGATTTAAAGAGAAGTCCGTAATTTGCTTTCTAATGATCATGATCTTTTCCTCAAAGAGGTTAATGAATTTATTACTGCTGAAGTGAAAGCCATCCTCTCTTGGGGAATGCTGCTTTTTAGTTAGCTTTGCGACAGTATCAAAAATACATTTTGGATTGTTCTTATTTTCCTCAATTAAGTTGGAAAAATAGGATGATGAAGCAGCAGTGAGTGTCACAGGCGTCAAAATGAGTAGACCAAGGTGCAGCGTGGAATATGTTCATATTGTAGTTTAATGCAAAAATGAACACATTACAAATTAAACAAAAATGACAGCAGTCAGTTCTGTCAGGTGCTTACAACTAAACAGAAAGCAACTACCCACAAAACCCAAACGAAAAACAAGATTCCTTATGTATGGCTTACAATCAGAGACAATGATAGACTCCTTCCTCTGATTGGAAACCATACCCGGTCAAAACATAGAAAACAAAACATAGAATGCCCACCCACCTATCACACCCTGGCCTAGCTAAACAGAGAAAACACAGCTCTCCTAGGTCAGAGTGTGACAGTGAGGGCTCTTCGATATTGCACGGTACTGTCTTTCCAAGCTAGTCGGAAGACTTCAGGTTTGGTGTGGCGCCATTTCCGTTCCAATTTTCTGGAAGCTTGCTTCAGAGGTCGTGTATTTTCTGTATACCAGGGAGCTAGTTTCTTATGACAAATGTTTTTTCGTTTTTAGGGGTGCAACTGCATCTAGGGTATTGCGCAAGATTAAATTGAGTTCCTCAGTTAGGTGGTTAACTGATTTTTGTCCTCTGACGTCCTTGGGTAGGCAGAGGGAGTCTGGAAGGGCATCATGGAATCTTTGGGTTGTCTGAGAATTTATAGCACGACTTTTGATGCTCCTTGGTTGGTGTCTGAGCAGACTATTTGTTGCGATTGCAAACGTAATAAAATGGTGGTCCGATAGTCCAGGATTATGGGGGAAAACATTAAGATCCACAACATTTATTCCATGGGACAAAACTAGATCCAGAGTATGACTGTGGCAGTGAGTAGGTCCAGAAACATGTTGGACAAAACCCACTGAGTCGATTATGGCTCCGAAAGCCTTTGGGAGTGGGTCTGTGGACTTTTCCATGTGAATATTAAAGTCACCAAAAATTAGAATATTATCTGCTATGACTACAATGTCCGATAGGAATTCAGGGAACTCAGTGAGGAACGCTGTATATGGCTCAGGAGGCCTGTAAACGATAGCTATAAAAAGTGATTGAGTAGGCTGCATAGATTTCATGACTAGAAGCTCAAAAGACGAAAACGTCGTTGTTTTTTTTTTGTAAATTGAAATTTGCTATCGTAAATATTAGCAACACCTCCGCCTTTGCGGGATGCACGGGGGATATGGTCACTAGTGTAACCAGGAGGTGAGGCCTCATTTAACACAGTAAATTCATCAGACTTAAGCCATGTTTCAGTCAGGACCATCACATCAAGATTATGATCCGTGATTAGTTCATTGACTATAACTGCCTTTGAAGTGTCACGGAGGCTCTCCGCACTGCTAAAGATAACTCTCTCTCCTCTGCTCTCATCCTTCTAGACCTATCTGCTGCCTTTGATACTGTGAACCATCAGATCCTCCTCTCCACCCTCTCCGAGTTGGGCATCTGCAGCGCGGCTCACTCTTGGATTGCATTCTACCTGACAGGTCACTCCTACCACGTGGCATGGCTAGATTCCGTCTCCGCACCACGTGCTCTCACCACTGGTGTCCCCCAGGGCTCAGTTCTAGGCCCTCTCCTATTCTCGCTATACACCAAGTCACTTGGCTCTGTCATATCCTCACATGGTCTCTCCTATCATTGCTACGTACACGACACACAATTAATCTACTCCTTTCCTTCTTCTGATAACCAGGTGGTGAGTCGCATCTCTGCATGTCTGGCAGACATATCAGTGTGGATGACGGATCACCACCTCAAGCTGAACCTCGGCAAGACGGAGCTGCTCTTCCTCCCGGGGAAGGACTGCCCGTTCCATGATCTCGCCATCACGGTTGACAACTCCATTGTGTCCTCCACCCAGAGTGCTAAGACCCTTGGTGTGACCCTGGACAACACCCTGTCGTTCTCCGCTAACATCAAGGCGGTGACCCGATCCTGTAGGTCCATGCTCTACAACATTCGCAGAGTACGACCCTGCCTCACACAGGAAGCGGCGCAGGTCCTAATCCAGGCACTTGTCATCTCCCGTCTTGATTACTGCAACTCGCTGTTGGCGGGGCTCCCTGCCTGTGCCATCAAACCCCTATAACTCATCCAGAATGCCGCAGCCCGTCTGGTGTTCAACCTTCCCAAGTTCTCTCACGTCACCCCGCTCCTCCGCACACTCCACTGGCTTCCAGTTGAAGCTTGCATCTGCTACAAGACCATGGTGCTTGCCTACGGAGCTGTGAGGGGAATGGCACCTCCGTACCTTCAGGCTCTGATCAGTCCCTACACCCAAAGAAGGGCACTGCGTTCATCCACCTCTGGCCTACTCGCCTCCCTACCTCTGCGGAAGCACAGTTCCCGCTCAGCCCAGTCAAACCTGTTCGCTGCTCTGGCACCCCAATGGTGGAACAAGCTCCCTCACGACGCCAGGACAGCGGAGTCAATCACCACCTTCCGGAGACACCTGAAACCCCACCTCTTTAAGGAATACCTGGGATAGGATTAAGTAATCCTTCTACCCCCCCCCACCCTCCCCCCAAAAAAGATATAGATGTACTATTGTAAAGTGGTTGTTCCACTGGATATCATAAGGTGAATGCACCCATTTGTAAGTCGCTCTGGATAAGAGCGTCTGCTAAATGACGTAAATGTAAATGTAAAGTGAGGGCTCTAACATTAAGTAGCACTATTTTGAGATGTGAGGTACCACGATCTCTTTCAATAATGGCAGGAATGGAGGAGGTCTTTATTCTAGTGAGATTGCTAAGGCGAACACCGCCATGTTTAGTTTTGCCTAACCTTGGTCGAGGTACAGACACGGTCTCAATGGGGACAGCTGAGCTGACTACACTGACTGTGCTATTGGCAGACTCCACTAAGCTGGCAGGATGGCTAACAGCCTGTTGCCTGGCCTGCACCCTATCTCATTGTGGAGCTAGAGGAGTTAGAGCCCTGTTCATGTTCATAGATAAGATGATAGCACCCCTCCAGCTAGGATGGAGTCCGTCACTCCTGAACAGACCAGGCTTGGTCCTGTTTGTAGGTGAGTCCCAGAAAGAGGGCTAATTATCTACAAATTCTATATTTTGGGAGGGGCAGAAAACAGTTTTCAACCAGCGATTGAGTTGTGAGACCTTGCTGTAGAGCTCATCACTCCCCCTAACTGGGAGGGGGCCAGAGACAATTACTCGATGCCGACACATCTTTCTAGCTGATTTACACGCTGAAGCTATGTTGCGCTTGGTGACCTCTGACTGTTTCATCCTAACATCGTTGGTGCCGACGTGGATAACACTATCTCTATACTCTCTACACTCACCAGTTTTAGCTTTAGCCAGCACCGTCTTTAGATTAGCCTTAACGTCGGTAGCCCTGCCCCCTGGTAAACAGTGTATGATCGCTGGATAATTTGTTTTAAGTCTGTTACCATGACAGCCTTTATAATAGAACACTTGTTACCATGACAGCCTTTATGATGAAACGCTTGTTACCATGACAGCCTTTATAATAGAACGCTTGTTACCATGACAGCCTTTATAATAGAACGCTTGTTACCATGACAGCCTTTATAATAGAACTCTTGTTACCCTGACAGCCTTTATAATAGAACGCTTGTTACCATAACAGCCTTTATAATAGAACGCATGTTGCCATGACAGCCTTTATAAAAGATTGCGTGTTGCCATGACAGCCTTTATAATAGAACGCTTGTTACCATGACAGCCTTCTAAACATTGCACTTTGGGAAAAAACATCTTAAAGTAGAAATGGAATGAAACAAACAGGCTTTCTTTTGTTGCTCTATTATCGTGGCCACGATAGTAGACATCGATTAAGTGCACAAGGCTACATAACGTTCACTGAGTAAAAAAAAAAAGAATCCCTCCTCACACACACACACACACACACACACACACACACACACACACACACACACACACACACACACACACACACACACACACACACGTGTTACTGTCAAATTCAACAGAGCAAAAACAATATTTTTTGGCTACACTGCATATTATTACATTGTACACTTTCTGCCTCTGGACATCTGTTCTGCCAGGAAAAGTGAGTAAGAAGGAAAGTGTGTGGTTCCTTTCACCTCTATAGTGGCATCCATCTTAAGCCAGGTCCAGCTCCAGCTACACTTGATCCATGAATCCACTTGTTTAACGAGAAACACCTCATTTTTTACCTAATTCTCTCATTCTGAAAATTAACCACATACTGTAGAGGGAAAACATTAGTTAACAGAGAGTGGTTATTTCGTTAACTAGTTAACATTTCACACAGATTGCCAGGGTTTAGTAAGCAACTAACACGTTATAACTTTAGGAACGGCAAGGAGTCGTATACCAGTTAATACTATAGCGAATTGGTTAGGTTACTAATGTTAGCTCATCTGATGTTGTAAGTTTAGCTAGTGTCGTGTCTTTGGCATCATCAAAACGGAAGACATGTTTATCAAATAACTCTCTGTACTTATTATTATTACGCGATTAAAGTGATTAATTGTGTAACTGTAATTAACTAGGAGGTCGGGGCACCAAGGAAAATATTACAAAGTTATAATTTTCCTAATATAACTTTCAGATATTATAATATCTGATCTCTGAGTCCTCTGATTAATGATGTCTTAGTTTACCTCACGTCAATCTCATTCCAAACGTCATAAATTGTTGGTTATCTGCACGAACCCAGTCTTCACTATGAGTCATCCTTACATCAATTGTCTTAAAATCATGTATTTACTAATCTAAGTAATTCACAGAAATGCATAACAAACAGATATGGTTACAAGGAAATGATAGGAGAATGTGCCCTAGTGGGCTAAACAGGCATGGCGGCTTGTTACACAAAGAAAGGGGGTTGGGCTTGAATGAAAGAGCGGGAAGACTGAGGAACAGAGAAAGCAGCTATGCCATTTTAAATACAGTATCGTATGCATTCTAAATTACCGCCCATTTGGAAAAGGAAAATGCAATAAATATTTACTCTGAGCTGCGCTTCGGTAGGTTGGTCGTAGATGCTGGCCGTGTTGGCCAACAGAGATCTTACTGTCCTCGGAAGAATGTCACTGATGGTAAAATGGATACGTTGTAGTATCTTCGTTGTGTGTTAGACTGGATACGTCGTCCGTCCTTTCCTATCCCACATCTACAGCGGCCGCTGCTAACTCAACGGCCAGGAAGTATCACTTCTGTAGTGAATCAGAGTTCAAAGTTCATACCATTCGCAACCAAAGCTCACGCTGAGATTGGCTTAGTTCTGTACTTGACATGTTAGTCCTTTTTAACGTATGGAGCGTCGTCCTTTTAACGCAGAGGCTGCAGACCTCACGTACACGGAACAGACTGGTTACATTTCGTCACTGACTTATATAGTGGCGAGGGGAGAAGGGTGTGTTTCATCATTTATAACCCCTGTCTCTTCACAAGGGCGGGCCACTGATTGGTCAGGCCTCTTTCCTTATGAAAACCCAATTCTCTCTTTTGGAAGCTAAAATTACATTTAATCTCCTAACAAACAGTTTCAATATCAAACATTTAAATTGCACAACAATTCCATGTGAATCTGATAACTAGAATGTGTAGACTTTCCCAGATACAGTTTATGTCGTCCTGTCATCAGTCATAATGTCTCAGATGACAACCGAACTGACATCATACTCATTATTAACTACCTGGCATATTTCCAACTGGTTCTATTACCGAAATATGGTTCCTTTCCCCCCACTTGCTTGATGTTCCCAGACTCTCTATATTTAACAAAGGCTATTCAAAAGTCCTTCAGTAGGGTCAGAGAGAGAGGGGAAGGGAGAAAGGTATTAATGGGGGGGTCATAAACCTTACCCACAGGCCAACTTCATGACACTAGCTAGCTGTCTGAATTCATAAGCAAGCTAATTTTCACCACATAAACTCAATGATTTGATCAGATGAGTTGTCTAATGTTGCTCAACATTTCTCTGGCTAGCTAACGGATAATTTGATCCAGCTTGCCAGATACTTAACAATGCTAATACTTGTTCCACCACACTTTCTCCCTCACCTCAAACTTTCCAAATGCTAGTTGTTTTTTTGGTTACAGATCATGAAGTACGCTTCATCACCTTCTCACCCCTGTTTCCGTGGTCTGGTTTCTCACCTAATGTTACCTCTTCGTTATCGCTCAGGGGTCGCGCTGCTGTAACTGGTAAGTTGGTTGTCTCTTCTCTCTTCAGTCGCGTGCTGCGCTTCATTCTGTTGTTCTGTAAACGATTGGCTGAGCCTTGGATACAGCCAGTATTTGGTCCAAACATGCATCACTCAATCGCTTACAGCCAGCAGTGATCCAAACACCCCCAAAAACCTTTGTCATCAGCTCCACACGAATCACGTATAGGTCACCTATTTTGAATTCAAAATGGCAAATTTTGCCGAAAAGGTGACTAGTTTGCATTCCTGGCCAAGGAAATGCATTTGCTGTTTGTGATTGTCAGTCAGTACACTCTCTTTATTATTGTACGTGATGGTCAGTACAACCTGTAAATTGTTCTCCCGATCACATTTCTTATTTTCACATTGAAACCTCATGCAGCTATTACTAATAAGCAACTGTAGGTTATTGATAAGGTGTTTTTCCAATATATTGATCTCTTTCTTTTTAATACCATCCGAACACAGCGAGCCGCAGTACTTTCTGTCAGTCTGATGTCTCCCGGGGTATGAAGCTCATTTAATCTGACTGGAGAGAGTACATTAATGAATAGTTAAAGATAGAATTAAAGATCCTAATTGACTCCACCATGTAATTTTACTAGGCTCTCACCCACAAGACTGACTGGTTGGAGCCATTAGACCTTGATGAGGGAGAGACAGAGACAGACAGAGAGAGAGAGAGAGAGACAGAGACACAGAGAGAGACACAGAGAGACAGACAGAGAGAGACAGAGGGAGACAGAGACAGACAGAGACAGAGAGACAGAGAAGAAAGAGAGAGAGAAAAGACAGACAGACAGACAGACAGACAGACAGACAGACAGACAGACAGACAGACAGACAGACAGACAGACAGACAGACAGACAGACAGACAGACAGACAGACAGACAGACAGACAGACAGACAGACAGACAGACAGACAGACAGACAGACAGAGCACTGCATACAAGACCTGACAAGAAATTGTGCATTTTTCAAAATTTATCCTCAAGGATTTCATGCCGACTCAGATTTATGCTCTGGGCGATTCGGCAATAAAACAATTCCAGAATCTGTCAAAGCCACACATGGCTGGAGACAATCTTAATTTCTTTGAATAAAGGTAAATATAAGTGGCTCCTCTTAGGCCCAGATATAAAGGTAAAGCTAAGTGGCTCCTCTTAGGCCCAGATATAAAGGTAAAGCTAAGTGGCTGCTATTAGGCCCAGATATAAAGGTAAAGATAAGTGGCTCCTCTTAGGCCCAGATATAAAGGTAAAGCTAAGTGGCTGCTCTTAGGCCCAGATTTAAAGGTAAAGCTAAGTGGCTGCTATTAGGCCCAGATATAAAGGTAAAGCTAAGTGGCTGCTATTAGGCCCAGATATAAAGGTAAAGATAAGTGGCTGCTATTAGGCCCAGATATCATTAACTGAATAGGAATGGCATGTCTGCCTTTATATCTTCTCTGAAATGAACAAGGAACATACAGTCACTGTCAATGACACATGTTAAAATAAATCCAATATATTGAATTAATACAGACTTTTATCTACTCCGTGTATAAGTGTGTGGGTGTGTGTAGGTCGCCAGTCAGTTTGCCACCCAGTCTCATTAGGGCACAGTACAGAGGATCTGTCAATATTGATCACCTTTTATTTGCAGGAGTACCATTTCTATTGATTATTGCTCTGTGTATCAACCCATCCTCACGTCAGCCTTGCTGCTGTCCTCACCTCAACTGTGGTGGAAGTGAGAGATAATAAAGTCATTTGATGGGTGATTACACGTCCCCCGAGGCCGGTGTCGACGCGCAGCTGCAGCCACATGTCAGGGGGTCAGACAAGTTCCTTAATTTTTACCCCTTCCACTTGCCTCTTAAATTTTTTGCGGTAATGCTGCAATTAGTTGGTTGTAATTTGGGGTAAAGCAGATATTTCCACATATTTTTGTTAGCTGCATGTGTGACATAACTCCAGCAGTCTTATTTATGATATAATTTACAGAGATAATACACTTTTTATTTTTTATTCAATTTTTTAAGATTAATTTATTAATTAGTATTTTTTCTTTTTAAACCATAATATTTGTTGTATTATTTGTTATGTGTTTTCTTGTGGATTAAACTGAAATTGCAATCAACTTTCTGTGGCTTGTTTTAAAAAATAGTGATAATTTGGAGATGATTTCAATTTCAAATAACCGAAAGTGAGCAGCTGTAATCTGAATAAAGGGAAAAAGGCCATTCTTGAACATGGGATGATACATTCTTACTAATTTGCTACAGAACCATTTCAGATTTAAGTATAACTTTTGTATGACTGAAGCCTTTAATGAGAGGTGTAATGCTTTAATATTTAATCATTTCTGCCCTCTGAATTCATATTTGTTATATAAATAGCCCTGTTTAATTTTGTCTGTCTTGCTGCTCCAAGTAAAATGGAATTGTTCAATAAAAAAAACAAGTCTTTCTGTACAGCTGGTAATTTTACATTAATAATAGAAAAAATCCATAAAAACAACTTCAGTTGGTGGAGATGGAGACTGAAATGAAAACATTAAAAAAAAACTTAAAGTACTTTGCTTCCTCTTTCAAAATATTTGTTTGGTGAATCATGGGTGACTCCATCATTTTTTTAAGAAGTTTCAGTAAATGCTCTTTGGTCACTTTTCTATGTTGAATATTAAAACAGAATGTAGATCGCTACTGTACATAGCCTGTCTTTCTACTGTTGTTTTAATTTCTTTACTTACCTATTGTTCACCTAAAACTTTTTTTGCACTATTGGTGTAAGTAAGAATTTCACTGTAAGGAACCTGAACCTGGCCTTGAAGCCTTGGGAGAGAGTGGATTGTGCCTTGACATTCAGTCCCATAAGTTACTAGCAGAACCTGGCCTTGAAGCCTTGGGAGAGAGTGGATTGTGCCTTGACATTCAGTCCCATAAGTTACTAGCAGAACCTGGCCTTGAAGCCTTGGGAGTATATCTTGGGACCGTATCTTGACATTCAGTGGAGGATGTTGCTGTAAAACCTGGGCTTCAATCCGAAGTGCCCCAATCCGGTCTGTTTGTGTTTCCAGGTCCAACAGCTACAGTGTGTTACATACACACACACACACACACACACACACACACACACACACACACACACACACACACACACACACACACACACACACACACACACACACACAGACAAACACACACACACACACACACACACACACACACAGACACGCACACGCATGGGCGCACACACACACACACACAGACACAGATACACACACACACACACACACACACACACACACACACACACACACACACACACACACACACAGACAAACACACACACACACACACACACACAGACACGCACACGCATGGGCGCACACACACACACACAGACACAGATACACACACACACACACACACTTGGTTTGAGTGAGATTCACCACCATTGATTGTGTCTGCTAGGCAGCTCTGCTAATTAAAAACTTCTATGTAGAGGATGGCAAACACTGCTCAAACACACACACACACACGCACACAGACACGCACACAGACACAGACACAGACACACACACACACACCGTTCAAAGCCAACAATGGAAGAACTCCATATCCTTAATGAGATTTCTGTGCAGAAAGCTAAGCACACGGCCCAGCTCGAAGAATCAATAGAGCTTCTCTCTCTTGTTTTTTTTTTCTCTCTCAGGTACTTTTGATAATCTTCTCTTCTCTTCTCTGATCAGTGATGCACCTCATTAATAGTACTTATCCCCCTACATCAGTTAGTCTTAGAAAAGAGTCTAGATAGTATCAGGAAAGTCCCTGCTGATCTTCCACTTTAAGGTTTTATTTATTTATTTTATTGGTCACGTGCACATAATACTACAGGTGTAAAATAATAAAGTTAAATTCTTACTTTTTAATAAAATATGAAGGTAGAAGCAGGAGAATGTAAGAATAATACAAGTAAGTGTCAGTACCTTAGTCACAGGAGGCTGGTGGTACCTTTATTTGGGAGTACGAGCTGGTTTCCATGTGTTTGATGCCATTCCGTTCGCTCAGTTCCAGACGTCCTTATGTGCCGTCCTCCCCTCAACAGCCTCCACTGTATTCAATGTTCAGGGGCACTGGAGTGTTTTAGGTGGGTTTAAAAATATAAACATAAAAACATATAAACATCTAAACATATAAACATAAAAACATAATAACATAATAACATAAATAGTGACTGGTAGTAGGCTATACAGTGCCTTCGGAAAGTATTCAGACCCTTAGACTTTTTCCATAATTTGTTACGTTACAGCCTTATTCTAAAATGGATTAAATAAAACATTTTTCTCATCAATCTACACACAGTACCCCATAATTACAAAGCGAAAACAGTTTTGGGGAATTCTTTGCAAATGCATTGAAAATGTAAAACTGAAATACCTTATTTAAATTAGTATTCAGACGCTTCGCTATTAGACTCAAAATTGAGCTCAGGTCCATCCTGTTTCCATTTTATCATCCTTGCGATGTTTCTACAACTTGATTGGAGTCCACCTGTGGTAAATTCAATTGAAATTGATTGGACATGATTTGGAAAGGCACATACCTGTCTATATAGGCTCCCACAGTTGACAATGCATGTCAGAAAAAAAACCAAGCCATGAGGTAGAAGGAATTGGCTGTAGAGCTCCAAGACAGGATTGTGTCGAGGCACCGATCTGTGAAAGGGTACCAAACATGTTTTGCTGCACTCCTCAGTAAAAGGCACATGACAGCCCGCTTGGAGTTTCCCAAAAGACACCTAAAAACTCTCAGACCATGAGAAACAAGATTCTCTGGTCTGATGAAACCAAGATGGAACTCTTCGGCTTGAATGCCAAACGTCATGTCTGGAGGAAATCTGGTACCATCCCTACGGTGAAGCATGGTGGTGTCAGCATCGTGCTGTGGGGATGTTTTTCAGCGGCAGGGACTAGGAGACTAGTCAGAATCGAGGGGAAAATGAACGGAGCAAAGTACAGTGAGATCCTTGATGAAAACGTGCTCCAGAACACTCAGGACCACAGACTGAGGCGAAGGTTCACCTTCCAACAGGACAACAACACTAAGCACAGCCAAGACAACGCAGGAGTGGCTTCAGGGCAAGTCTCTGAATGTCCTTGAGTGGCGAAACCAGAGCCCTTGACTTGAACCCGATCCAACATCTCTGGAGAGACATGAAAATAGCTGTTCAGCAACGCTCCCCATCCAACCTGACACATCTTGATTTTGCAGAAATGTCTAAAAAGTGTTCCACCTTGAACTAAAAATAGTTATTCTAAGGGTTCTCCTATGGGGACAGCCAAATAACCCTTTTGGGTTCTAGATAGCACCTTTTTTTCTAAATATGCATTAAACCACACTCTATTGCAGGAAACTTAGATATTACCATCCGCTATTGATATGGTGAAAACAATGTGTGGGGAGGCAGAGGCACAGAAACTCAAATCAATACCTATGTCAGATAACCCTGTTCAGCAATCAAGAGGAGAAACTGTGATCCTTTTTGAACGACTCAAAAACTCCCCAGCTTAATCTCTCCAAATGGACGTTAGCTTTGAGGGCTGATATGCCCATGCATTGACTTTTGTTTGCTATAGATGTCGGGTGGGGGATGCTTTTCACGAGGACATATTGTTCTGTCTCATGATTCCCGAGCATGAAACGGCACAGGGGGATGTTCAGTGTGCTGCGTGGTGTGATATTGATGAAAAACTAATTCCATGGGATCGAAATGGTGGGCTTTTGCACAGATGGGGTTCCATCTACGGTGGGACGGCGGACAGGCCTCTACACTCTAGTTATGAATGAGTCTCCTTCTGCCATATGGACTCATTGTATGCTACACCCACTGAGCTATAATAGATACACCGAGAGCAACTGGCAACAAAAGAGCTGAGCACGGAACTCTGAGATATACTGCAGCAGGTAACTTTGAATGTAAACTACATCAAACAACATCTACTGCACGCACTCCTGTTCAATAAACTATGTGGAGATATGGGATCAGAGCATGACAATGTTCTATTTCACAACGAGGCTTGGTGGTTAACGAGGGGGAGTGTTGGAAAAATTTTGGCATTGAGAGAGGAACTGTTTTCATTCAAATGTATGTAAAAAAAACTGATTTGGTTGACTTCTTTGTAACGAAAATAAAACATGTCTCGAACTGAACACAAGCATGCATGGGAAATACAAGAACATTCTACAGATGAGTGACTGAATCAGTGGATTCTTATTGGAGAGAGAGGCTTTCAAAAGTGAACCATGCTCCGTTCCCTTGGCTGTGCATGTTTCTTACAGAAAACAGCATCAGTAAGTGTCCCACACAAGTGATGACTTTCACCTCTAACACTTGTAAGAGCACTTTCGGGACCTACTTCCCAATCCAATCGACTGTAATCCTGGATTAGTTGACATGCCAGTAAATGAAATCAAACAGCTGATCGAGCTGTCATGTGATCGAATTCATTCACGGGTCAAAACGAAGGAATTTAGGTTCCTGACTCAAAGGGAACACCCTGTCGTTTCCCTCTGAGCATTAATACCGCTTTCAAAACAAGTGGGAACTCGGAAATATCAGACTTCAGTGCGTTCAAGTCAACTGCGAACTGGGAACTGGGAAATCTCCAACTTCAGTGCTTTCAAGACAACTGGGAACTCGGAACTCTGAAATATCAGACTTCAGTGCGTTCAAGACAACTGGGAACTCGGAAATATCAGACTTCAGTGCGTTCAAGACAACTGGGAACTGGGAAATATCAGACTTCAGTGCGTTCAAGACAACTGGGAACTGGGAAATATCAGACTTCAGTGCGTTCAAGACAACTGGGAACTGGGAAATATCAGACTTCAGTGCGTTCAAGACAACTGGGAACTGGGAAATATCAGACTTCAATGAGTTCAAGACAACTGTGAACTCCGAAAAAAACTAGTTCAGACTGGGAAATTTGTATTGAATGGTCATCTAACTTGGAATTCCAACTCAGGAACTCTGGCCTTTTCTAGAGCTCTGACTTTCCAACCTGAAGATCATTGACATCATGATTGGCTGTTAATTAGGTAATTTTTTTCATATGGTTGGAGTCACGAGAAATTTCAGATATCAAAACGCGGTCAAAAAAGTTTTTGCACCCTTGTGTTACAGCCTGAATTCAAAATTGATGAAACATATGTTTTTTTCCCCACCTATCTTCACCCCATAAGGACAAAGTGAAAACATGTTTGTAGAAAAAGAGAAATGGTTGACTTGACTAAACATACAAGACGAACTGGCACAGAGAGACAGGAAACACCGGGATAAATACACTGGGGAAAATTAAGCAACACCTGGAGTGGGTGGAGACAATCACAGGGACAGGTGAAACAGATCAGGGCATGATAGTTTTGGCCTTCTGTTTTAGGTTATTGTCCTGCTGAAAGATGAATTCATCTCCCAGTGTCTGGTGGGAAGTGAACCAGGTTTTTTCTCCAGGATGCTTAGCTCCATTTCATTTATGCTTTTTTTTTTTTTTTTTAAACTGAGCAGTTTCCTTCCTCTCCGTCAACTGAGTTAGGAAGGACCTCTGTATCTTTGTAGTGACTGAGTGCATTGATACGCCATCCGAAGTGTAATTAATAAACTTCAACGTCCTCAAAGGGATATTCAGTGTCTGTTAGTTTTTTTTACCCATCTACCAATAGGTGACCTTCTTTGCGAGGGATTGGAAAACCTCCCTGGTTTTTGTGGTTGAATCCGTGATTGAAATTCCTCGACTGAGGGACCTTACAGATAATTATTACTATTTCGAAAAGCATGTTATTAAACACTATTACTGCACACATTTTCCATGCAATTTACAGTTTAAATCCACTAAGACATTATGGGGTGTTATGTGTTTAGGCCAGTGACAACAAAAAAAATCTCAATTTAATCAATTTTAAATTCAAGCTGTAACACATCAGCATGTGGAAAAAGTCAAGGCATGTGAATACTTTCTGAAGGCTCTACACACATTTAATATATATACACATATATATATACACATATATATATATATATACACATATATATATTCACATATATATATTCACATATATATATTCACATATATATTCACATATATACAGGGGATCAAATACTTTTTTCCTATATATATATAATATATATTTCTATATATATTCCAGTCTCTGACATTGCTGCTTCTGATATTTCTTAATTGCTTTCTTTAAATTTTGGGGATTTGTATGTTTTATTAGGTATTACTGCACTGTATTATTAGGTATTACTGCACTGTATTATTAGGTATTATTAGGTATTACTGCACTGTATTATTAGGTTTTACTGCACTGTATTATTAGGTATTACTGCACTGTATTATTAGGTATTACTGCACTGTATTATTAGGTATTACTGCACTGTATTATTAGGTATTACTGCACTGCTGCATCTAGAAACACAATATTTTTTCGGCACCTGCTCTATTTCCTGCTAAATATGTTGTTTTTGATTTGATTTATTTTGATTAAAAGCAGCGTAATGTAGGCAGGTAGCCAAGCGGATATGAGTGTTGAGCCAGTAACCGAAAGGTTGCTGGTTTGAATCCCCGAGCCGACAAGGAGAAAAATATGTCGATGTTGTCACGGCTGTGAAACTGAATGCAATACATAAATAACTTGAAAACTAAAAAAAAAAAAAAAACGTGACGCAGAGAGGAAAACACACTACTCAAAAGATAATAACTCACAAACAGGAAGAGAAAAACCCCTACTTAAATATGATCTCTAATCAGAGGCAACGAGGATCAGCTGCCTCCAATTAGAGATCAACCCCAAACAATCCCAACATGGAAATAGACAAACTAAACCTAAACATAGAAATAGAAAATATAGAACATCCCAAAACACCCCCTGTCACGCCCTGCCCTACTCTACTATAGAAAATGACATCTTACTAGGGTCAGGACGTGACAGATGTGCACTTGAGCAAGGCACTTAACCCTAGTAGCTCCAATAAGTCGATCTGGATAAGAGCGTCTGCTAAATGACAAAAAATAAAATATGGAATGTTTTGATCCATCTGAGATTCAGGCTTATTAACATATAATCTCATAATATCTAAAAAGCCCCTATGATGTCTTTGTAATTTTATTTTGAAATCATCACTGAATGTCTAATACATCATTGTGCGCTTTTTTTTAACGAAAATATCTCTAAAATATGTATTTATTTTTTTCAAACAGCTCAAAAAGACCATTATTATAATGTTTTTAGTGTGGAAATAGCAGAAGAAAATATCACGACTCAGGATATGACCCAGATCCCAGATGCAGACACAAGAGGCAGATAGTACAATTCTCAATAATTTATTGTAACATGAGGGCAGGCTGAGGTTCGTAATTAGGTCAGAGTTAGGCAGGTACAGGATGGCAGGAAGGCTCGGGGTCAGGGCAGGCAGAGGTTCGTAATCAGGTCAGAGTTAGGCAGGTACAGGACGGCAGGAAGGCTCGGGGTCAGGGCAGGCTGAGGTTCGTAATCAGGTCAGAGTTAGGTACAGGATGACAGGAAGGCTCGGGGTCAGGGCAGGCAGAGGTTCGTAATCAGGTCAGAGTTAGGCAGGTACAGGACGGTAGGCAGGCAGAATGGTCAGAACCGGGAAAACTAGCAACCAAACACTTGAGAAACAGGAAAACGGGAACGCACGCTGGTAAGACCTAACAGGACATGACAAACATCTGGTTAACCGGACCTCCTCTGGTTCTCTCTGGGAATGCTGCACCTTACAGACCACGCTATTTATACCCCCAGACAACTGCAGTCGCTAAACAGGAAGTAAGGGAGCATGGTCTCAGGGTCAGACGGAGCGGTAGAAGAGAGTGAAATTGATACGAGTGAATAACAGGGCCCAACGAGCCTGCCAAGAGTTGAGATGCTTGGCGATGCGGAGATATTCCAGATTCTTATGGCCAGTGATCCGCCCCCTCCAACCAGTACCTACAGTCCTTCTACGCCAACTTGACGGCGAGGAGTTCTCGATTTTCATTAAACAGAGAGGGGATATGTTTGATCCTGGCAGTAACTTTAGATAGAAGGTGATTGATCCTAGCAGTAAACTGAGATAGAAGGTAATTGATCCTGGCAGTAACATGAGAGAGATGGGGACTGTTAAACAGCCGTCACTAACATTGAGTGGCTGCTGCCAACATACTGACTCAAATCTCTAGCCACTAAATAATTAAAAATTGGATGTAATAAATGTATCTTTAGTCACTTTAAACAATGCCGTTTTATATAATGTTTACATACCCTACATTACTCATCTCATATGTATATACTGTACTCTATACCATCTACAGCATCTTGCCTATGTAGTTCGGCCATCGCTCATCCATATATTTATATTTACATATTCTTATTCATTCCTTTCCACTTGTGTGTATAAGGTAGTTGTTGTGAAATTGTTAGATTACTTGTTAGAAATTACTGCATGGTCGAAACTAGAAGCACAAGCATTTCACTACACTCGCATTAACATCTGCTAACCATGTGTACGTGACCAATAAAATTAGATTTGATTCGATTGACCCTACTAGTAACCTGAGAGAGAAGGTGGTTGATCCTGGCAGTAACTTTAGGGAGAAGGTGGTTGGTCCTGGCAGTAACTTTAGGGAGAAGATGGTTGATCCTGGCAGTAACTTTAGGGAGAAGGTGGTTGATCCTGGCAGTAACTTTAGGGAGAAGGTGGTTGATCCTGGCAGTAACTTTAGGGAGAAGGTGGTTGATCCTGGCAGTAACTTTAGGGAGAAAGTGGTTGAACCTGGCAGTAACTTTAAGGAGAAGGTGGTTGAACCTGGCAGTAACTTTAGGGAGAAGGTGGTTGATCCTGGCAGTAACTTTAAGGAGAAGGTGGTTGAACCTGGCAGTAACTTTAGGGAGAAGGTGGTTGATCCTGGCAGTAACCTGAAAGAGAAGGTGATTGATCCTGGCAGTAACTTTAGATAGAAGGTGGTTGATCCTGGCAGTAACTTTAGGGAGAAGGTGGTTGAACCTGACAGTAACTTTAGGGAGAAGGTGGTTGATCCTGGCAGTAACTTTAGGGAGAAGGTGATTGATCCTGGTAGTAACTTTAGGGAGAAGGTGGTTGATCCTGGCAGTAACTTTAGGGAGAAGGTGGTTGATCCTGGTAGTAACTTTAGGGAGAAGGTGATTGAACCTGGCAGTAACTTTAGGGAGAAGGTGGTTGATCCTGGCAGTAACTTTAGGGAGAAGGTGGTTGATCCTGGTAGTAACTTTAGGGAGAAGGTGGTTGATCCTGGCAGTAACTTTAGGGAGAAGGTGATTGATCCTGGCAGTAACTTTAGAGAGAAGGTAGTTGTTCCTGGCAGTAACTTTAGGGAGAAGGTGGTTGAACCTGACAGTAACTTTAGGGAGAAGGTGGTTGATCCTGGCAGTAACTTTAGGGAGAAGGTGATTGATCCTGGCAGTAACTTTAGGGAGAAGGTGATTGATCCTGGCAGTAACCTGAAAGAGAAGGTGGTTGAACCTGGCAGTAACTTTAGGGAAAAGGTGTTGAACCTGGCAGTAACTTTAGGGAGAAGGTGTTGAACCTGGCAGTAACCTGAAAGAGAAGGTGTTGAACCTGGCAGTAACCTGAAAGAGAAGGTGGTTGAACCTGGCAGTAACTTTAGGGAGAAGGTGGTTGATCCTGGCAGTAACTTTAGAGAGAAGGTGGTTGATCCTGGCAGTAACTTTAGGGAGAAGGTGATTGATCCTGGCAGTAACTTTAGGGAGAAGGTGGATGATCCTGGCAGTAACTTTAGGGAGAAGGTGGTTGATCCTGGCAGTATCTTTAGGGAGAAGGTGGTTGATCCTGGCAGTAACCTGAAAGAGAAGGTGATTGATCCTGGCAGTAACTTTAGATAGAAGGTGGTTGATCCTGGCAGTAACTTTAGGGAGAAGGTGGTTGAACCTGACAGTAACTTTAGGGAGAAGGTGGTTGATCCTGGCAGTAACTTTAGGGAGAAGGTGATTGATCCTGGCAGTAACTTTAAGGAGAAGGTGATTGATCCTGGCAGTAACCTGAAAGAGAAGGTGGTTGAAACTGGCAGTAACTTTAGGGAGAAGGTGTTGAACCTGGCAGTAACTTTAGGGAGAAGGTGTTGAACCTGGCAGTAACCTGAAAGAGAAGGTGTTGAACCTGGCAGTAACCTGAAAGAGAAGGTGGTTGAACCTGGCAATACCTTTAGGGAGAAGGTGGTTGATCCTGGCAGTAACTTTAGAGAGAAGGTGGTTGATCCTGGCAGTAACTTTAGGGAGAAGGTGATTGATCCTGGCAGTAACTTTAGGGAGAAGGTGGTTGATCCTGGCAGTAACTTTAGGGAGAAGGTGGTTGATCCTGGCAGTATCTTTAGGGAGAAGGTGGTTGATCCTGGCAGTAACCTGAAAGAGAAGGTGATTGATCCTGGCAGTAACTTTAGATAGAAGGTGGTTGATCCTGGCAGTAACTTTAGGGAGAAGGTGGTTGATCCTGGCAGTAACTTTAGGGAGAAGGTGGTTGATCCTGGCAGTAACTTTAGGGAGAAGGTGTTGAACCTGGCAGTAACCTGAAAGAGAAGGTTATTGAACCTGGCAGTAACTTTAGAGAGAAGGTGGTTGATCCTGGCAGTAACTTTAGGGAGAAGGTGGTTGGTCCTGGCAGTACCTTTAGGGAGAAGGTGGTTGATCCTGGCAGTAACTTTAGGGAGAAGTTGGTTGATCCTGGCAGTAACTTTAGGGAGAAGGTGGTTGATCCTGGCAGTAACTTTAGGGAGAAGGTGGTGGATCCTGGCAGTAACTTTAGGGAGAAGGTGGTTGATCCTGGCTGTGACTTTAGGGAGAAGGTTGTTGATCCTGGCAGTAACTTTAGGGAGAAGGTGGTTGATCCTGGAAGTAACTTTAGAGAGAAGGTGGTTGATCCTCGCAGTAACTTTAGGGAGAAGGTGGTTGATCCTGGCAGTAACCTGAAAGAGAAGGTGGTTGAACCTGGCAGTGACCTGAAAGAGAAGGTGGTTGATCCTGGCTGTAACTTTAGGGAGAAGGTGGTTGATCCTGGCAGTAACTTTAGGGAGAAGGTGGTTGGTCCTGGCAGTAACTTTAGGGAGAAGGTGGTTGATCCTGGCAGTAACTTTAGGGAGAAGGTGGTTGATCCTGGCAGTAACTTTAGGGAGAAGGTGGTTGATCCTGGCAGTAACTTTAGGGAGAAGATGGTTGATCCTGCCAGTAACTTTAGGGAGAAGGAGGTGGATCCTGGCAGTAACTTTAGGGAGAAGGTGGTTGATCCTGGCAGTAGCTTTAGGGAGAAGGTGGTTGATCCTGGCAGTAACTTTAGGGAGAAGGTGGTTGATCCTGGCAGTAACTTTAGAGAGAAGGTGGTTGATCCTGGCAGTAACTTTAGAGAGAAGGTGGTTGATCCTGGCAGTAACTTTAGGGAGAAGGTGGTTGATCCTGGCAGTAACTTTAGGGAGAAGGTGGTTGATCCTGGCAGTAACTTTAGGGAGAAGGTGGTTGATACTGGCAGTAACTTTAGGGAGAAGGTGGTTGATCCTGGCAGTAACTTTAGGGAGAAAGTGGTTGAACCTGGCAGTAACTTTAAGGAGAAGGTGGTTGAACATGGCAGTAACTTTAGGGAGAAGGTGGTTGATCCTGGCAGTAACTTTAGGGAGAAGGTGGTTGAACCTGGCAGTAACTTTAGGGAGAAGGTGGTTGATCCTGGCAGTAACTATAGGGAGAAGGTGATTGATCCTGGCAGTAACTTTAGGGAGAAGGTGGTTGAACCTGGCAGTAACTTTAGGGAGAAGGTGGTTGAACCTGGCAGTAACTTTAGGGAGAAGGTGGTTGATCCTGGCAGTAACTTTAGGGAGAAGGTGATTGATCCTGGTAGTAACTTTAGGGAGAAGGTGGTTGATCCTGGCAGTAAATTTAGGGAGAAGGTGGTTGATCCTGGTAGTAACTTTAGGGAGAAGGTGATTGAACCTGGCAGTAACTTTAGGGAGAAGGTGGTTGATCCTGGCAGTAACTTTAGGGAGAAGGTGGTTGATCCTGGTAGTAACTTTAGGGAGAAGGTGGTTGATCCTGGCAGTAACTTTAGGGAGAAGGTGATTGATCCTGGCAGTAACTTTAGAGAGAAGGTAGTTGTTCCTGGCAGTAACATTAGGGAG
This sequence comes from Salmo trutta, assembly GCF_901001165.1. Lineage (NCBI taxonomy): Eukaryota > Metazoa > Chordata > Actinopteri > Salmoniformes > Salmonidae > Salmo > Salmo trutta. The sequence goes on from NC_042962.1 coordinate 2,880,138, forward strand.
AAGGTGGTTGAACCTGACAGTAACTTTAGGGAGAAGGTGGTTGATCCTGGCAGTAACTTTAGGGAGAAGGTGATTGATCCTGGCAGTAACTTTAAGGAGAAAGTGATTGATCCTGGCAGTAACCTGAAAGAGAAGGTGGTTGAACCTGGCAGTAACTTTAGGGAGAAGGTGTTGAACCTGGCAGTAACTTTAGGGAGAAGGTGTTGAACCTGGCAGTAACCTGAAAGAGAAGGTGTTGAACCTGGCAGTAACCTGAAAGAGAAGGTGGTTGAACCTGGCAGTAACTTTAGGGAGAAGGTGGTTGATCCTGGCAGTAACTTTAGGGAGAAGGTGGTTGATCCTGGCAGTAACTTTAGATAGAAGGTGGTTGATCCTGGCAGTAACTTTAGGGAGAAGGTGATTGATCCTGGCAGTAACTTTAGGGAGAAGGTGGTTGATCCTGGCAGTAACTTTAGGGAGAAGGTGGTTGATCCTGGCAGTATCTTTAGGGAGAAGGTGGTTGATCCTGGCAGTAACCTGAAAGAGAAGGTGATTGATCCTGGCAGTAACTTTAGATAGAAGGTGGTTGATCCTGGCAGTAACTTTAGGGAGAAGGTGGTTGAACCTGACAGTAACTTTAGGGAGAAGGTGGTTGATCCTGGCAGTAACTTTAGGGAGAAGGTGATTGATCCTGGCAGTAACTTTAAGGAGAAGGTGATTGATCCTGGCAGTAACCTGAAAGACAAGGTGGTTGAACCTGGCAGTAACTTTAGGGAGAAGGTGTTGAACCTGGCAGTAACTTTAGGGAGAAGGTGTTGAACCTGGCAGTAACCTGAAAGAGAAGGTGTTGAACCTGGCAGTAACCTGAAAGAGAAGGTGATTGAACCTGGCAGTAACTTTAGGGAGAAGGTGGTTGATCCTGGCAGTAACTTTAGAGAGAAGGTGGTTGATCCTGGCAGTAACTTTAGGGAGAAGGTGATTGATCGTGGCAGTAACTTTAGGGAGAAGGTGGTTGATCCTGGCAGTAACTTTAGGGAGAAGGTGGTTGATCCTGGCAGTATCTTTAGGGAGAAGGTGGTTGATCCTGGCAGTAACCTGAAAGAGAAGATGATTGATCCTGGCAGTAACTTTAGATAGAAGGTGGTTGATCCTGGCAGTAACTTTAGGGAGAAGGTGGTTGATCCTGGCAGTAACTTTAGGGAGAAGGTGGTTGATCCTGGCAGTAACTTTAGGGAGAAGGTGTTGAACCTGGCAGTAACTTTAGATAGAAGGTGGTTGATCCTGGCAGTAACTTTAGGGAGAAGGTGGTTGATCCTGGCAGTAACTTTAGGGAGAAGGTGGTTGATCCTGGCAGTAACTTTAGGGAGAAGGTGTTGAACCTGGCAGTAACCTGAAAGAGAAGGTGATTGAACCTGGCAGTAACTTTAGAGAGAAGGTGGTTGATCCTGGCAGTAACTTTAGGGAGAAGGTGGTTGGTCCTGGCAGTAACTTTAGGGAGAAGGTGGTTGATCCTGGCAGTAACTTTAGGGAGAAGTTGGTTGATCCTGGCAGTAACTTTAGGGAGAAGGTGGTTGATCCTGGCAGTAACTTTAGGGAGAAGGTGGTGGATCCTGGCAGTAACTTTAGGGAGAAGGTGGTTGATCCTGGCAGTGACTTTAGGGAGAAGGTTGTTGATCCTGGCAGTAACTTTAGGGAGAAGGTGATTGATCCTGGCAGTAACTTTAAGGAGAAGGTGATTGATCCTGGCAATAACCTGAAAGAGAAGGTGGTTGAACCTGGCAGTAACTTTAGGGAGAAGGTGTTGAACCTGGCAGTAACTTTAGGGAGAAGGTGTTGAACCTGGCAGTAACCTGAAAGAGAAGGTGTTGAACCTGGCAGTAACCTGAAAGAGAAGGTGGTTGAACCTGGCAGTAACTTTAGGGAGAAGGTGGTTGATCCTGGCAGTAACTTTAGAGAGAAGGTGGTTGATCCTGGCAGTAACTTTAGGGAGAAGGTGATTGATCCTGGCAGTAACTTTAGGGAGAAGGTGGTTGATCCTGGCAGTAACTTTAGGGAGAAGGTGGTTGATCCTGGCAGTATCTTTAGGGAGAAGGTGGTTGATCCTGGCAGTAACCTGAAAGAGAAGGTGATTGATCCTGGCAGTAACTTTAGATAGAATGTGGTTGATCCTGGCAGTAACTTTAGGGAGAAGGTGGTTGGTCCTGGCAGTAACTTTAGGGAGAAGGTGGTTGATCCTGGCAGTAACTTTAGGGAGAAGTTGGTTGATCCTGGCAGTAACTTTGGGGAGAAGGTGGTTGATCCTGGCAGTAACTTTAGGGAGAAGGTGGTGGATCCTGGCAGTAACTTTAGGGAGAAGGTGGTTGATCCTGGCAGTGACTTTAGGGAGAAGGTTGTTGATCCTGGCAGTAACTTTAGGGAGAAGGTGATTGATCCTGGCAGTAACTTTAAGGAGAAGGTGATTGATCCTGGCAGTAACCTGAAAGAGAAGGTGGTTGAACCTGGCAGTAACTTTAGGGAGAAGGTGTTGAACCTGGCAGTAACTTTAGGGAGAAGGTGTTGAACCTGGCAGTAACCTGAAAGAGAAGGTGTTGAACCTGGCAGTAACCTGAAAGAGAAGGTGGTTGAACCTGGCAGTAACTTTAGGGAGAAGGTGGTTGATCCTGGCAGTAACTTTAGAGAGAAGGTGGTTGATCCTGGCAGTAACTTTAGGGAGAAGGTGATTGATCCTGGCAGTAACTTTAGGGAGAAGGTGGTTGATCCTGGCAGTAACTTTAGGGAGAAGGTGGTTGATCCTGGCAGTATCTTTAGGGAGAAGGTGGTTGATCCTGGCAGTAACCTGAAAGAGAAGGTGATTGATCCTGGCAGTAACTTTAGATAGAAGGTGGTTGATCCTGGCAGTAACTTTAGGGAGAAGGTGGTTGATCCTGGCAGTAACTTTAGGGAGAAGGTGGTTGATCCTGGCAGTAACTTTAGGGAGAAGGTGTTGAACCTGGCAGTAACCTGAAAGAGAAGGTGATTGAACCTGGCAGTAACTTTAGAGAGAAGGTGGTTGATCCTGGCAGTAACTTTAGGGAGAAGGTGGTTGGTCCTGGCAGTAACTTTAGGGAGAAGGTGGTTGATCCTGGCAGTAACTTTAGGGAGAAGTTGGTTGATCCTGGCAGTAACTTTAGGGAGAAGGTGGTTGATCCTGGCAGTAACTTTAGGGAGAAGGTGGTGGATCCTGGCAGTAACTTTAGGGAGAAGGTGGTTGATCCTGGCAGTGACTTTAGGGAGAAGGTTGTTGATCCTGGCAGTAACTTTAGGGAGAAAGTGGTTGATCCTGGCAGTAACTTTAGAGAGAAGGTGGTTGATCCTCGCAGTAACTTTAGGGAGAAGGTGGTTGATCCTGGCAGTAACCTGAAAGAGAAGGTGGTTGAACCTGGCAGTGACCTGAAAGAGAAGGTGGTTGATCCTGGCTGTAACTTTAGGGAGAAGGTGGTTGATCCTGGCAGTAACTTTAGGGAGAAGGTGGTTGGTCCTGGCAGTAACTTTAGGGAGAAGGTGGTTGATCCTGGCAGTAACTTTAGGGAGAAGGTGGTTGATCCTGGCAGTAACTTTAGGGAGAAGGTGGTTGATCCTGGCAGTAAATTTAGGGAGAAGGTGGTTGATCCTGGTAGTAACTTTAGGGAGAAGGTGATTGAACCTGGCAGTAACTTTAGGGAGAAGGTGGTTGATCCTGGCAGTAACTTTAGGGAGAAGTGTTGATCCTGGTAGTAACTTTAGGGAGAAGGTGGTTGATCCTGGCAGTAACTTTAGGGAGAAGGTGATTGATCCTGGCAGTAACTTTAGAGAGAAGGTAGTTGTTCCTGGCAGTAACATTAGGGAGAAGGTGGTTGAACCTGACAGTAACTTTAGGGAGAAGGTGGTTGATCCTGGCAGTAACTTTAGGGAGAAGGTGATTGATCCTGGCAGTAACTTTAAGGAGAAGGTGATTGATCCTGGCAGTAACCTGAAAGAGAAGGTGGTTGAACCTGGCAGTAACTTTAGGGAGAAGGTGTTGAACCTGGCAGTAACTTTAGGGAGAAGGTGTTGAACCTGGCAGTAACCTGAAAGAGAAGGTGTTGGACCTGGCATTAACCTGAAAGAGAAGGTGGTTGAACCTGGCAGTAACTTTAGGGAGAAGGTGGTTGATCCTGGCAGTAACTTTAGAGAGAAGGTGGTTGATCCTGGCAGTAACTTTAGGGAGAAGGTGATTGATCCTGGCAGTAACTTTAGGGAGAAGGTGGTTGATCCTGCAGTAACTTTAGGGAGAAGGTGGTTGATCCTGGCAGTATCTTTAGGGAGAAGGTGGTTGATCCTGGCAGTAACCTGAAAGAGAAGGTGATTGATCCTGGCAGTAACTTTAGATAGAAGGTGGTTGATCCTGGCAGTAACTTTAGGGAGAAGGTGGTTGAACCTGACAGTAACTTTAGGGAGAAGGTGGTTGATCCTGGCAGTAACTTTAGGGAGAAGGTGATTGATCCTGGCAGTAACTTTAAGGAGAAGGTGATTGATCCTGGCAGTAACCTGAAAGAGAAGGTGGTTGAACCTGGCAGTAACTTTAGGGAGAAGGTGTTGAACCTGGCAGTAACTTTAGGGAGAAGGTGTTGAACCTGGCAGTAACCTGAAAGAGAAGGTGTTGAACCTGGCAGTAACCTGAAAGAGAAGGTGGTTGAACCTGGCAGTAACTTTAGGGAGAAGGTGGTTGATCCTGGCAGTAACTTTAGAGAGAAGGTGGTTGATCCTGGCAGTAACTTTAGGGAGAAGGTGATTGATCCTGGCAGTAACTTTAGGGAGAAGGTGGTTGATCCTGGCAGTAACTTTAGGGAGAAGGTGGTTGATCCTGGCAGTATCTTTAGGGAGAAGGTGGTTGATCCTGGCAGTAACCTGAAAGAGAAGGTGATTGATCCTGGCAGTAACTTTAGATAGAAGGTGGTTGATCCAGGCAGTAACTTTAGGGAGAAGGTGGTTGATCCTGGCAGTAACTTTAGGGAGAAGGTGGTTGATCCTGGCAGTAACTTTAGGGAGAAGGTGTTGAACCTGGCAGTAACCTGAAAGAGAAGGTGATTGAACCTGGCAGTAACTTTAGAGAGAAGGTGGTTGATCCTGGCAGTAACTTTAGGGAGAAGGTGGTTGGTCCTGGCAGTAACTTTAGGGAGAAGGTGGTTGATCCTGGCAGTAACTTTAGGGAGAAGTTGGTTGATCCTGGCAGTAACTTTAGGGAGAAGGTGGTTGATCCTGGCAGTAACTTTAGGGAGAAGGTGGTGGTTCCTGGCAGTAACTTTAGGGAGAAGGTGGTTGATCCTGGCAGTGACTTTAGGGAGAAGGTTGTTGATCCTGGCAGTAACTTTAGGGAGAAAGTGGTTGATCCTGGCAGTAACTTTAGAGAGAAGGTGGTTGATCCTCGCAGTAACTTTAGGGAGAAGGTGGTTGATCCTGGCAGTAACCTGAAAGAGAAGGTGGTTGAACCTGGCAGTGACCTGAAAGAGAAGGTGGTTGATCCTGGCTGTAACTTTAGGGAGAAGGTGGTTGATCCTGGCAGTAACTTTAGGGAGAAGGTGGTTGGTCCTGGCAGTAACTTTAGGGAGAAGGTGGTTGATCCTGGCAGTAACCTGAAAGAGAAGGTGGTTGAACCTGGCAGTGACCTGAAAGAGAAGGTGGTTGATCCTGGCTGTAACTTTAGGGAGAAGGTGGTTGATCCTGGCAGTAACTTTAGGGAGAAGGTGGTTGGTCCTGGCAGTAACTTTAGGGAGAAGGTGGTTGATCCTGGCAGTAACTTTAGGGAGAAGGTGGTTGATCCTGGCAGTAACTTTAGGGAGAAGGTGGTTGATCCTGGCAGTAACTTTAGGGAGAAGATGGTTGATCCTGCAAGTAACTTTAGGGAGAAGGTGGTGGATCCTGGCAGTAACTTTAGGGAGAAGGTGGTTGATCCTGGCAGTAACTTTAGGGAGAAGGTGGTTGATCCTGGCAGTAACTTTAGGGAGAAGGTGGTTGATCCTGGCAGTAACTTTAGAGAGAAGGTGGTTGATCCTGGCAGTAACTTTAGAGAGAAGGTGGTTGATCCTGGCAGTAACTTTAGGGAGAAGGTGGTTGATCCGGGCAGTAACCTGAAAGAGAAAGTGGTTGATCCTGGCAGTAACTTTAGGGAAAAGGTTGTTGATCCTGGCAGTAACCTGAAAGAGAAGGTGGTTGAACCTGGCAGTAACTTTAGGGAGAAGGTGTTGAACCTGGCAGTAACTTTAGGGAGAAGGTGTTGAACCTGGCAGTAACCTGAAAGAGAAGGTGGAACCTGGCAGTAACCTGAAAGAGAAGGTGGTTGAACCTGGCAGTAACTTTAGGGAGAAGGTGTTGAACCTGGCAGTAACTTTAGGGAGAAGGTGTTGAACCTGGCAGTAACCTGAAAGAGAAGGTGTTGAACCTGGCAGTAACCTGAAAGAGAAGGTGGTTGAACCTGGCAGTAACTTTAGGGAGAAGGTGGTTGATCCTGGCAGTAACTTTAGAGAGAAGGTGGTTGATCCTGGCAGTAACTTTAGGGAGAAGGTGATTGATCCTGGCAGTAACTTTAGGGAGAAGGTGGTTGATCCTGGCAGTAACTTTAGGGAGAAGGTGGTTGATCCTGGCAGTATCTTTAGGGAGAAGGTGGTTGATCCTGGCAGTAACCTGAAAGAGAAGGTGATTGATCCTGGCAGTAACTTTAGATAGAAGGTGGTTGATCCTGGCAGTAACTTTAGGGAGAAGGTGGTTGATCCTGGCAGTAACTTTAGGGAGAAGGTGGTTGATCCTGGCAGTAACTTTAGGGAGAAGGTGTTGAACCTGGCAGTAACCTGAAAGAGAAGGTGATTGAACCTGGCAGTAAACTTAGAGAGAAGGTGGTTGATCCTGGCAGTAACTTTAGGGAGAAGGTGGTTGGTCCTGGCAGTAACTTTAGGGAGAAGGTGGTTGATCCTGGCAGTAACTTTAGGGAGAAGTTGGTTGATCCTGGCAGTAACTTTAGGGAGAAGGTGGTTGATCCTGGCAGTAACTTTAGGGAGAAGGTGGTGGATCCTGGCAGTAACTTTAGGGAGAAGGTGGTTGATCCTGGCAGTGACTTTAGGGAGAAGGTTGTTGATCCTGGCATTAACTTTAGGGAGAAGGTGGTTGATCCTGGCAGTAACTTTAGAGAGAAGGTGGTTGATCCTGGCAGTAACCTGAAAGAGAAGGTGGTTGAACCTGGCAGTGACCTGAAAGAGAAGGTGGTTGATCCTGGCAGTGACCTGAAAGAGAAGGTGGTTGATCCTGGCTGTAACTTTAGGGAGAAGGTGGTTGATCCTGGCAGTAACTTTAGGGAGAAGGTGGTTGATCCTGGCAGTAACTTTAGGGAGAAGGTGGTTGATCCTGGCAGTAACTTTAGGGAGAAGGTGGTTGATCCTGGCAGTAACTTTAGAGAGAAGGTGGTTGATCCTGGCAGTAACTTTAGAGAGAAGGTGGTTGATCCTGGCAGTAACTTTAGGGAGAAGGTGGTTGATCCGGGCAGTAACCTGAAAGAGAAAGTGGTTGATCCTGGCAGTAACTTTAGGGAAAAGATTGTTGATCCTGGCAGTAACCTGAAAGAGAAGGTGGTTGATCCTGGCAGTAACTTTAGGGAGAAGGTAGTTGATCCTGGCAGTAACTTTAAGGAGAAGGTGGTTGATCCTGGCAGTAACTTTAGGGAGAAGGTTGTTGATCCTGGCAGTAACTTTAGGGAGAAGGTGGTTGAACCTGGCAGTAACTTTAGGGAGAAGGTGGTTGATCCTGGCAGTAACTTTAGGGAGAAGGTAGTTGATCCTGGCAGTAACTTTAGGGAGAAGGTGGTTGAACCTGGCAGTAACTTTAGGGAGAAGGTGATTGATCCTGGCAGTAACTTGAAAGAGAAGGTGGTTGATCCTGGCAGTAACTTGAAAGAGGTGATTGAACCTGGCAGTGACCTGAAAGAGAAGTTGATTGAACCTAGCGGGAGACCAGGTGACTAAAAGAGAGAAAGAGTTAAGGCGTCAGCATGCATCAGTTCGGCTGGCACCTATCCAAACTCGGCTAGCCAAACCGAACGATTGCGCCTGCATACTCCCTTAATAAAAGACCTTCGCTTGAAAAGCACGAAAAAAGCAGTAATAGTACTCTTGTCCATTTTGAGATGCCGTAGCCTGTAAACACTTCCTCAAAATAGTCTGAATTTATCTAAGATAACTCAAAAAATCTATCATACATTTTTAGGTTTTTGCCCAACTCTTGATCAATCACCGACTAACATTTTAGTCATTTAGCAGACACTCTTATCCAGAGTGACTTACAGTAGTGAATGCATACATTTCATAAAAAAAATTTCTGTGCTGATTTGATTCGGTGCGTAGACTTCGTTGACTAAGGTGCGTAGACTTTGGCTACGAACTTTGGATTGCCTCAAGAAGAAAAAGTGTGCGCCTGAACAGTCAAAAAAAACAAAAGTCCAAACAAACAAAAACATATATATTTTTTTTTTGTCATTTTAGCAGATGCTCTTATCCAGAACAACTTACATTAGTGAGTGCATACATTTCATTTTCTGTAGTGGTCCCCCATGGGAATCAAACCCACAACCCTGGTGTTGCAAACACCATGCTCTACCAACTGAGCCACACGGGACTGTGTATTGTTATAATATATGCATGAACTTAAACCAAACTGTTTCGTGTGTGGACGCCTGAAGACATGGCAGCAGGGCTACCCTCCATCCACACTGCCTCCCCATAACAAGATGATTAGAGGCAGCAGGGCTACCCTCCATCCACACTGCCTCCCCATAACAAGATGATTAGAGGCAGCAGGGCTACCCTCCATCCACACTGCCTCCCCATAACAAGAAGATTAGAGGCAGCAGGGCTACCCTCCATCCACACTGCCTCCCCATAACAAGATGATTAGAGGCAGCAGGGCTACCCTCCATCCACACTGCCTCCCCATAACAAGATGATTAGAGGCAGCAGGGCTACCCTCCATCCACACTGCCTCCCCATAACAAGAAGATTAGAGGCAGCAGGGCTACCCTCCATCCACACTGCCTCCCCATAACAAGATGATTAGAGGCAGCAGGGCTACCCTCCATCCACACTGCCTCCCCATAACAAGAAGATTAGAGGCAGCAGGGCTACCCTCCATCCACACTGCCTCCCAATAACAAGATGATTAGAGGCAGCAGGGCTACCCTCCATCCACACTGCCTCCCAATAACAACATGATTAGAGGCAGCAGGGCTACCCGCCATCCACACTACCTCCCAATAACAAGATGATTAGACTTACATACTTAACTGATTTATTGACGTGTCTCCACGGGGGGACCTCATCAAGGTAAATACCACAGCAGAGAGAGAATATCACATTTATCTTGTTCCCACAACCATTAGTCTGAACTCAACCAGAGGTTGTTCTACCTTTGTTTTAAAACAGCAGAGACAATTTAACATTTCTATAGCTCCCTTACAATTAATTCCTATTTCCTGTTAAACAACGTAAAAAAAAAAAAAAAAAAAAAACATGCTCATTCCATGTTGATGGAAAGGCAAAGACAGACACCTTGATGAAAAGTTGTCAAGCCACGTACATGTGTAGCTCTGTCTGCACTAGACTGCCTGGGAACATGTAATATCTCTCTGTCTGCACTACACAGCCTGGGAACATGCATTATCTCTCTGTCTGCACTACACAGCCTGGGAACATGCATTATATCTCTGTCTGCACTAGACTGCCTGGGAATATGCATTATCTCTCTGTCTGAACTACACAGCCTGGGAACATGCATTATATCTCTGTCTGCACTAGACTGCCTGGGAATATGCATTATCTCTCTGTCTGAACTACACAGCCTGGGAACATGCATTATCTCTCTGTCTGCACTACACAACCTGGGAACATGCATTATCTCTCCGTCTGCACTAGACTGCCTGGGAATATGCATTATCTCTCTGTCTGCACTACACAGCCTGGGAATGTGCATTATATCTCTGTCTGTAACGGATTGGCAGTCGTGGTGAAGGAATGAGGCACAGGAAGCAGCGAGCACAGGGTAGTGCCGTATTTAATGTACACTCACTCATCAAACAAAATACTCCCAAACACAGGTGAGAAAGTACACACGGCGTAAAATAGCGCCGACACGAACATGAACCGTCACAATAGAAATAATCCCGCACAACACGGAAGCGGACCAGCTAACATAAATAGCCCCGTTAATTAACCAAACTAAACACAGGTGCACAAAACCAAAAAGAAGGAAAAACCAAAAAGGGAATCAGTGGTAGCTAATAGGCCGGTGACGACGACCGCCGAGCGCCACCCGAGCAGGAGGGGGCGCCACCGTCGGTGGGAATCGTGACAGTACCCCCCTCCTGAAGCGCAGCTCCCGCAGCGCGCCGACACCGGCCTCGAGGACGACCCGGAGGGCGAGACGCAGGGCCATCCGGACGGAGGCGATGGAAATCCTTCAACATGGATAGGTCCAAGACGTCCTCCGCCGGCACCCAGCACCTCTCCCCCGGGCCGTACCCCTCCCAGTCCACGAGGTACTGCAGGCCCCTCGCCCGGCGTCTCGAGTGCAGAATGGCCCGTATGCTGTACGCCGGGGACCCCCCGATGTCCAGAGGGGGTGGAGGGACCTCCGGCACCTCACCTTCCTGCAGGGGACCAGCTACCACCGGCCTGAGGAGAGACACATGAAACGAGGGGTTAATACGGTAATAGGAAGGGAGTTGTAACCGATAACACACCTCGTTTATCCTCCTCAGGACTTTAACCAGGTAGGCCAGTTCATAACAAGTTTTCATTTACAACTGCGACCTGGCCAAGATAAAGCAAAGCTGTGCAACAAAAAACAACACAGGGATAAACACATGGGATAAACAAACGTACAGCCAATAACACAATAGATAAATATATATACTGTGTGTGCAAATGTAGTAAGACTAGGGAGGTAAGGCAATAAATAGTCTATAGTGGCAAAATAATTACAATTCAGCAATTAATACTGGAGTGATAGATGAGCAGAAGATTAATGTGCAAGTAGAGATAATGGGGTGCAAAGGAGAAAAAAAAATACAATATGGGGATGAGGTATTTGGGTAGGCTATTTACAGATGGGCTGTGTACAGGTGCAATGATCGGTAAGCTGCTCTGACAGCTGATGCTTAAGGTTAGTGAGGGAGATTTAATAAGACTCCAGATTCAGAATAATGCTTATTGAAATGATTGATTATCATAGATTTATCGGTGGTGACAGTGTTTCCTAGCCTCAGTGTAGTCGGCAGCTGGGAGGAGGTGCTCTTATTCTCCATGGACTTTACAGTGTCCCAAAACTTTTTGGAGTTTGTGCTACAGGAAGCAAAATTATTTTTTAAAAAGCTAGCCTTTGCTTTCCTGACTGCCTGTGTATATTGGTTCCTAACTTCCCTGAAAAGTTGCATATCGTGGAGGCTATTCGATGCTAATGCAGTCGCTACAGGATGTTTTTGTGCTATTCAAGGGCAGTCAAGTCTGGAGTGAACCAATGGCTATATCTATTCTTAGTTAAATTTCTTTTTAATGGGCCATGCTTATTTAAGATGGTGAGGAAAGCACTTTTAAATAATTACCAGGCATCCTCTACTGACGGAATGAGGTTAATATCCTTCCAGGAAACCCGTGCCAGGTCGATTAGAAAGGCCTGCTCGCTGAAGTTTTTTAGGGAGTTTTGACAGTGATGAGGCGTGGTCGTTTGACCGTGGACCCATTACGGATGCAGGCAATGAGGCAGTGATCGCTGAGATCCTGGTTGAAACAGCAGAAGTGTATTTAGAGGGCAGGTTGGTCAGGATGATATCTGTGAAGGTGCCCGTGTTTACGGATTTAGGGTTGTACCTGGTAGGTTCCATGATAATTTGTGTGAGATTGAGGGCATCTAGCTTAGATTGTAGGACGGCCGGGGTGTTAAGCACATCCCAGTTTAGGTCACCTAACAATACAAGCTCTGAAAATAAATGGGGGCAATTAAGTCACATATGGTGTCCAGGGCACAGCTGGGGGCTGAGGGGGGTCTATAAGAAGCGTCAACAGTGAGAGACTTATTTCTGGACAGGTGGATTTTTACAAGTAAAAGCTCAAACTGTTTGGGCACAGACCTGGATAGCATGACAGAACTATGCAGGCTATCTCTGCAGTTCTATCTTGGCGGAAAATGTTGTAGTTGGGGATAGAAATTTCAGAATTGTTGGTGGCCTTCCTAAGCCAGGATTCAGACACGGCTAGGACATCAGAGTTGGTGGAGTGTGCTAAAGCAGTGAATAAAACAAACGTAGGGAGGAGGCTTCTGATGTTAACATGCATGAAACCAAGGCTTTTACGGTTACAGAAGTCAACAAATGATAGCGCCTGAGGAATAGGAGTGGAACTTGGGGTGACAGGGCCTGGGTTAACCTCTACATCACCAGAGGAACAGAGGAGGAGTAGAATAAGGGTACGGCTAAAGGCTATAAGAACTGGTCGTCTAGTGAGTTGGGGACAGAGAATAAAAGGAGCAGATTTCTGGGCGTGGTAGAATAGATTCAGGGCATAATGTACAGACAAGGGTATGGTAGGATGTGAGTACAGTGGAGGTAAATCTAGGCGTTGAGTGACGATGAGAGAGGTTTTGTCTCTGGAGGCACCAGTTAAGCCATGTGAGGTCTCTGCATGTGTGTGGGGTGGGACAAAAGAGCTATCTAAGGCATTTTGAGCGGGACTGAGGGCTCTACAGTGAAATAAAACAATAAGGACAAGCCAAGACAGCAGTAGACAAGGCATATTGACATTAGACATAAAGCAAACACAGGTGTTGATCAGGAGAGCTAAGACAACAACGAGTAAATGGCGATGAATGGGCAGAGCGGGTCAGTTCGGTACATGCAGGACTTGAGTTCGAGGTTGGGGCCGACAGGCTAACTAAGACTACTAGCTAGTTAGCTGGCTAGCTCCTGATGGAAGTTCCAGTTATAAGGAATAAAAATAGCAGATCCGTACCACATTGGGTGAGGCGGGTTACAGGAAAGTATATTTAGTTCGTAGATAGAAAGTTAGATTAAGATATATATGAAGAAGACCAGCTATTTACACGGGATACGACACAGGATAAGACAAGGACAAACAGACACGTCCTACTGCTAAGCCATCTCTGGCTTTGAATCATAGCTGTTGAATGGTTTATGTGTGTAGTGATGAATGTCTTAATTTTATCAGACTCCAGAGTCTCCTGAAGGTGAAACGCAGTATCTAGTATCATTATCCATGAATCAAGTACCATAATTCAGCTGAGAGATGCTTTCCTGCTTTAGTCACTGTACAGCAATCAGACAGAACTGCACCTGGTTTTCTTCCCAAGCCCCCCAGGGGTGTGAAAAGGTTCACTCAACACTCAACACAAGTCTTAATCAGCACAGTTTGTTCCCACTAAACCATTTCTCAGAGGTGTGGATTCTCAGAGCTTTCTAACAGCCGGTGTCACCGCCCTTTAGTTTCACAGTCAAACTCCTCTCTTCTCCCCCTCCCCTCCGCTCAACGACTCAGCATTTTCCCTGACTGAAGCGTTCTAATCAATCAGACACACACACACTCCCCCCCACCCCCACTCTTGACAAAAGCTTTCTCACTCCCAGCCAGTCCTGGGAGGAAAAAGTCCTTGTTCCTTATTGCGAGAAACTAGAGACAACCAGTCCAGAACCACCGTGCCTGTGGTTCTGGACCGGTTGTCCAGACAGGTGGCTAAAAGTCTACTTTAGGCAGAACAGAGCCTGGGAACTAAAGATGGTGAGAATCTCTCCCTGGCTGAACAGACTAATCTGTAGAAATTCACATCCAACATCCGACTACCTGCAATTCTGGTCCCACCACCACATATGTAATGTAAATGTGTAAGTGGGATGTACAGTGTTCACTCAATGAAAATGTGTTATTTTACATGTTCTTCACAGAAAATGAGACAAGGACAATGAGTCTCGGGTTGAAAAAAGTATTCACTGTATCGTTTGTCTTTCAGTAAACATTGAAAATAGGTCCCACAGACCCGAAAACCACACAAGGGTTAATGTTGTCCCCCCGACCTTGCTCAATATCTAGGCGTCGGGTTAAGAAGGAGTGTCCATAAAAGTGAACATACGATTTCCCTCTTTTCATACTAAATAAGTTGGGATGGGTAACAATTTTTATTAAATTGTATGATCTATCATTCTCACGTGCCCAATAAGAACCAACGACGTGCTACCTTTATGTAGCGTTTCTGACAATGCTAACCTCTTCAGAGTTCTAAAACCGGGCTCAGCATCTCAAACACACAGCTGGTTACCTGCACCAGGCAGCCAGGCAGTTATAAACATGAATGAGCTCAAACCTAAGCTTCCCTGTGGCTCAGTTGGTAGAGCATGGTGTGTGCAATGCTAGGGTTGTGGGTTTCATTCCCACGAGGGGCCAGTACCAAAAAATGGATGCATTCACTACTGTAAGTTGCTCTGGATAAGAGCATCTGCTAAATGACTCAAATGTAATTTAAACATAAGCTACTGTAGATAGCTAGCTATATGTTGGTATTCAAGCTGAAGTTAATCAACAAATGCATACAGACAATCGTCCGATGTGAAACCATGGGTTGGCTGTTATTGGTGAACTGTTTACGATTTAATTAGCAAATGATTGTGGTTTTATTTTGATTAGTTATCTAGGTAGCTAGCTAGGTTGCCAGCAGGTGTAGAAATTCTACACAGGGACACTCAAAGTCAATACTAAATTAATAATCCTCTATTATCAGCGAGCTGGAGAGGTTCCAACAAAACTTAATGTACCAAGTATCAGGGCAGTCCCGTTAGTTTTCTTATATACTTGAAACTGAGATATCTTTTGTTCTCAAAACAAGGGTCTGGGTGTACTGCCAAATTGCAGAAACTGATAGTGAGGATTCCTCTCAGGCACGTTCAATTAGTCTTTTGCATGAACACAGGAATTGATTATTAGAAAAGCACCAATATAAAAATGTCCATCACAGAAGGTTTGTAGACAGATTAGTTCAGTCATAAGCTAGTTAGCTGGAGCCATACAACAGCTGACCAGCTACTTTACACAGCTAATGTTGGCTAACTCACATCCTAATTCCAGTTAGCTGACATTGTTTTTAAATTTAACAAGGCAAGTCAGTTAAGAACAAATTCTTATTTACAATGATGGCCTAGGAACAGTGGGTTAATTGCCTTGTTCAGGGGCAGAATGACAGAGTTGTACCTTGTCAGCTCAGGGATTCAAACTTGCAACCTTTCGGTTACTATTCGAATGCTCTAACCACTAGGCTACGCTGTGGTTAAACCCTGCTGGCCCCAACAATACCTAAACAGTTGTGTAGATATTTGTGCAAACCATGTCAATATTGAATATATCTCACATTCTTCCACAAAACAAGCTAGCTAGGTAGATACATTCAAAGCAAACACAAAACTTTGGGAAACTGCCATGCTAGTAACTCTGCATTACTCAACTAGGTTTCAAAATAGATTCCAGGTTCTTGCATTGATGCAAATTCGCTATGATGCCTTCCCTGTCATCTCCAACTCTTCCCGCTTCTCTTGATATTTAATCCCAAACAATTTTGCCATGTTACCCCATTGTACTGGACCGTGTTTCCCCTAGTTTTCTTTTCAGTGGTGGACAACCTTCCTCCCAAACCCTGATAACCAATATATAACGATGCATAACTCTGCAATGCTTTAGAAACAAGCCGTAAAAGTCTTTATGAATTTCAGAGGCTGAGCTAACTCCTTCAAAAGTAAATAAGTTATTAAACAGTTTTCCTTTTGTATTAAAACTTTTGCTTTGAATGGGAAGTCAAATTTGACAATGTAAGAATATGTCGCAATCTACAGTGGTTACTCCACTAAAAGATTTGCCATTATGGTGCGGGACTTAGAGGTAATTTGTGGTTTAGTACAGTACCCTGCGTCACTACTTCATTGCTACAGACCAGCGCAAGGGGGGGTTAGAGGACTGATAGGGGTGGTTAGAACCTCAGAACACTGGAACCTTAGAACACTGGGACCTCAGAACACTGGGACCTCAGAACACTGGGACCTCAGAACACTGGAACCTCAGAACACTGGGACCTCAGAACACTGGAACCTTAGAACACTGGGACCTCAGAACACTGGAACCTCAGAACACTGGGACCTCAGAACACTGGGACCTCAGAACACTGGAACCTCAGAACACTGGGACCTCAGAACACTGGGACCTCAGAACACTGGGTCTCAAGGCGCAACTGTGTCTCTATAGAACTGTAGCCTACATCCGACCAGTCACATTGTACAGCGCCTTAGTTGCGCAGCTACAGATGCTGGTTCAATACCCGTGCTGGCCTTGACTGGGAGACCCATGAGATTACTGTAGGTTTTTGGTTTCTCTCCCTCTAAAAACAGAAATAAATAATTCTAAATAACAAACTGACTTTATTTACAATTTAGTAACAATGTCTCACCCCATGTTAAAAAATTGCCTTTTTTTCGCTCATTTTACGTTAAATGAAAATGAAATCATCTCCCAAAATATTGTTATTATTATTATTATTATTAATGTAGAATTATATAAAAGCCCGTTGGATTTTCTCACAGATATATAATTCACCCTGGTATTAGCAGGACAATATATATTGGTCATATTGGTCATGGCTCCCGAGTGGTGCATGATGGGATTGCCTTGCAGTTCTCCAGCTGTATCCACTGAAGTAGCAGTGGGCACGCGAGGTTCAATACACAAGGGAAGGGGACACGGGATGGGCCACAGAGCCACGCACAGAAGATTGACCTAGCCCATGGGGAAGGGAGGGGGAGGAAGGGGGAGGGGGAGGGGGGCACGATGAACCCTGGGTAGCACAGAGCAACACTTTAAGGGGCATTGCACTAATAATGGCGCTGACTAGGGACATGTTCCCGCGTGTTCTTAGTGCCAGTCTGCACGTTCAAACTAAAACAATGTAACTAATAATGACTTGAAAAAATGCCCCTTAGATATGAATTCGGAGGGTAGATATTATTAAATATTAAAGCAGTAGACCTCTCACTAAAGGTGGCAGTCATGAAAACACACATTTGTAAATCCCAATCTCTAAAAGTAATTGGGGATTACAATAAAGAATGCAAACAAGATGTAAACAAGATCTAGTGTTTTATTTACAATAGTGATGGACAGCTGGTGGTATTTTGAAAACAGGTTTTCAAACACTTTGTTGCCCGATTAGCAGGACAATAGACTCTTTATAGCCCGGCTACTGTAGGTGTCAGTCTGTCACGACTTCCACCAAAGTCTGCTCCTCTCCTTGTTCGGGCGGCGTTCGACGTCACCGGTCTTCTAGCCATCGCCGCTCCACTTTTCATTGTTCCATGTGTTTTGTCTTGTTTCCCCGCACACCTGGTTTACATTCCCTAATCACACTACATATATATTCCCTCTGTTCTCCCCATGTCTTTGTGTGGAATTGTTTTGTTACGTGTTTTGTGTGACACGTCAGGCTGGTTTTTCCCCGGGTACCGTGTTTAACCCGAAGTATGTGTAGTTGTTAAACATTTGCATCATTGTGACTGTTGTCGCGCTATTCACTTTTGCCATTTGGCTGGAGGTTTTTTTGACGCAGTTGCGTCCGTCTGTTGTTGCTTCTGCCAAACAAAGTGTGCGCCTGTGTAACGGTCGTCGTGAACACAGGACCAAAACGCAGCGGGAATATGAACGCTCATCTTTTTAATATTGAGAAAAGTGAACACTTACAAAATAAACAAAACAACGACTGCACAGTTCAATAAAGGCAAAGTAGCTATACAGAAAACATCTACCCACAAAACCCAAAGGAAAAACAGGCTGCCTAAGTATGACTCCCAATCAGCAACAACGATATACAGCTGTTCCTGATTGAGAGCCATACCCGAAACAAAGAAATCCCAAACATAGAAACACGGACATAGAATGCCCACCCAAATCACACCCTGACCAAACCTAAATAGAGACATAAAAAGGCTCTCAGGTCAGGGCGTGACAGCCTGATCACAACTCTCTGCTCTCCTGCACCTGACTTCTATACCAGTAGCGCACAACCTGACAAATTTACACATTTCCAGTATTCCTCACCTCTCCTCAAACTCCACACTTAACACAGTTACGGTGCGGGACAGTTACCATTGAAAAACGAGCTGTTTATCAAAAAAAGGACATTGCGATGAAAGAGAACAGACGAAATGGACATTGCTTTTCAATAAGCCAGCTTCTTTCTATGGTGCTACCCGTTCCAGGGACCATAACCACGAGAGGACTTGAAAATGAGCCGGAGCTGAGAAAATCACCAAAACTAAAGATATTTTGGTTTCAGTGCATTTTCTTAAAAATGTATATATCCTGTGTAATAAAATAAATAATTAAATATAGGTTAAATAAAAAAAAAAAATTATTGTGTACTAAAAACGTGAATGTGTTTCTGCAGAGCATACAACCATGCTGACAACCATTCGTGGACAAAGGGCTGGACAAAGGCCTGGACAAAGGGCTGGACAAAGGCCTGGACAAAGGGCTGGACAAAGTGCTGGACAAAGGGCTGGAGAAAGGCCTGGACAAAGGCCTGGACAAAGTGCTGGACAAAGGCCTGGACAAAGTGCTGGACAAAGGCCTGGACAAAGGCCTGGACAAAGTGCTGGACAAAGTGCTGGACAAAGGCCTGGACAAAGGGCTGGACAAAGGGCTGGACAAAGGCCTGGACAAAGGGCTGGACAAAGGGCTGGACAAAGGGCTGGACAAAGGCCTGGACAAAGGCCTGGACAAAGTCCTGGACAAAGGGCTGGACAAAGGCCTGGACAAAGGGCTGGACAAAGGGCTGGACAAAGGCCTGGACAAAGGGCTGGACAAAGGGCTGGACAAAGGGCTGGACAAAGGCCTGGACAAAGGCCTGGACAAAGGGCTGGACAAAGGGCCGCAAACTAAAAAAGACATGGTTGCCAAGAAAGCGGTTAGATTTGCTAGATTTTTAAATTGTGTACGCAGAATGTGTGTGTTGGAGTAATTTTTATTCTTAATCTACAGTTTCTATCATAGGCCATTGTAATCCATGGGAGCTCAGGGCGGTACCATTCTGCTCATCTTGATGAAGATGCATATTGATCAGATTCAAACTGTGAAGACCGAGAGCGAGTGATTGAATGCACACCAGCCGAAAGAGAAACATTCACTGAGGGCAGAGATACGGGCGACAGCTGATGCATTGGTCCGGAGAATGACGTTTTGAAGAGGGCGAGGAACGAGATGGAGTCAGTATTTGACCCCTCTGCAAAACATGACTTAGTCTTGTAGCCCTTTCCAGCCTTGTGTAGGTCTACAATCTTGTCCCTGACATCCTTGGAGAGCTCTTTGGTCTTGGCCATGGTGGAGAGTTTGGAATCTTGATTGATTGCTTCTGTGGACAGGTGTCTTTTATACAGGTAACAAACTGAGAATAGGAGCACTCCCTTTAAGAGTGTGCTCCTAATCTCAGCTCGTCACCTGTATAAAAGACACCTGGGAGCCAGAAATCTTTCTGATTGAGAGGGTGTCAAATACTTATTTCCCTCTTTAAAATGCAAATCAGTTTATAACATTTTTGACATGCGTTTTTCTGGATTTGTTTGTTGTTATTCTGTCTCTCACTGTTCAAATAAACCTACCACTAAAATTATAGACTGATAATTTCTTTGTCAGTGGGCAAACTTACAAAATCAGCAGGGGATCAAATACTTTTTTCCCTTTCACTATATATATGTATTGTACTTCAACATACTGTATGTGCTGTGCGCTGGAAAAACTTGGTAGAGGTTTGGGTGAAGTAGTCATTTTGGTGCTCATGTAAATTTCCTCTATTTTTTTAGCTGTCGTGTATACAGAAAAACATCCAGACATCCTTGTCTGGTTACCTCTCACCAAAACCCTTTCAGAAGCTCTAGTCCTAACTCTTATCCTAGCATTACAGGCTGAACAAAGCATTTCCTGAATGAGTGAACCTGGTGAACCAAAACGAGAGAGAAATGGGAGAGGAAGCATGCATCCCAAATGGCACCCTATTCCCTTTTCCCTCTGGTCAAAGTAGTGCACTATAAACTAATAGGGTGCTATTTGGAGCACAAGTTAAAGGGGGAGTGGTTGGCAAGAGAAAATAAAGTACTTAGAAAATATACTTACTTAGTGTTAGACTGAACCTGGTGAACTAGAGAGAGAGCGAGAGAGAGAGAGAGAGAGAGAGAGACAGAGAGAGACACAGAGAGAAATAGAGTGAGATACAGAGAGAGAGAGAGAGAGAGAGAGACAGAGAGAGAGAGAGAGGAAGAGAAGAGAAGAGTCCCTTAAGCAAGCTGGTTCTGGGGCTCTGTTCACAAACACAAACAGACCCCACAGATCCCCAGGACAGCAACACAATTAGACCCAACCAAATCATGAGAAAACAAAAAGATAATTACTTGACACAGTGGAAAGAATTAACAAAAAATCTGAGCAAACTAGAATGCTATTTGGCCCAAAGCAGAGAGTACACAGTGGCAGAATATCTGACCACCATGACTGACCCAAACTTAAGGAAAGCTTTGACTATGTACAGACTCAGTGAGATTAGCCTTGCTATTGAGAAAGGCCGCCGTAGGCAGACCTGGCTCTCAAGAGAAGACAGGCTATGTGCACACTGCCCACAACATGAGGTGGAAACTGAGCTACACTTCCTAACCTCCTGCCAAATGTATGACCATTTAGAGACATATTATTACTTAAAAGACATATTTCCCGTAGATTACACAGATCGATAAAGAATTTGAAAACAAGCTCGATTTTGATAAACTCCCATATCTACTGGGTGAAATACCACGGTGTGACATCACAGCAGCAAGATTTGTGAGCTGTTGCCAGAAGAAAAGGGCAACCAGTGAAGTACTTTAACCTTTTTTACTTTAACGATTTTCACATCGTTACGCATACATAATATGACATTTTGTAACGGGTGTCGTAATGATCAGACCAAGGCGCAGCGGGTTGGTCATTTTTACTTTTATTAGAGACACGTAACAAAAAACAAGAAAATGAACGAACGACAAACAGTCTTGCTACACACACAGCAATGCAAAAACAACTTCCCACAAACCACAGGTGAAAAAAGAGCTACCCGGACTGGGGACCCTCGCAACGAGAGACTCTGGCTTCGTCGTACTGGAGGGCGACTCTGGCTGCGTCGTACTGTAGGGCGACTCTGGTTGCTCCGGATCCGGACTGTAGGGCGACTCTGGCTGCTCCGGTTCCGGACTGTAGGGCGACTCTGGCTGCACCGGTTCCGGACTGTAGGGCGACTCTGGCTGCGCCGGTTCCGGACTGTAGAGCGACTCTGGCTGCGCCGGTTCCGGACTGTAGGGCGACTCTGGCTGCGCCGGTTCCGGACTGTAGGGCGACTCTGGCTGCGCCGGTTCCGGACTGTGGGCCGTCTCTGCAGGCTCCGGACTGTGGGCCGTCTCTGCTGGCTCCAGACTGTGGGCCGTCTCTGCTGGCTCCGGACTGTGGGCCGTCTCTACAGGCTCCGGACTGTGGGCCATCTCTATGGGCTCCGGACTGTTTGCCGTCTCTACAGGCTCCGGACTGTGGGCCGTCTCTGCAGGCTCCAAACTGTGGGCCATCTCTAGACGGGGCACTGTTGCCGGAAGCTCTGGATGAGGCACTTTTGCCGGAAGCTCTGAACGGGGACTGCGCACTGAAAGCCTGATGCGTGGGGCTTGCTTAGGAGGCGCCAGCCTAAGGACACGCACCACAGGGCTACTGCAAGGAGCAGGAGCAGGACGAGCTGGACTGGGCTGACGCACTGAAGGCCTGGTGCGTAGGGCTGGTAGTGGAGGCACCAGACTGGAGACACGCACCTCAAGGCTAGTGCGAGGAGCGGGAACAGGACGTACTGGACTGGGCTGACGCACTGGAAGCCTAGTGCGTGGTGCTGGCTTTGGAGGCGCCAGACTGAAGACACGCACCTCAGGGATAGTGCGGGGAGCGGGAACAGGATACACTGGACCGTAGAGGCGCACTGGCGGTCTCGAATGCAGGACTGGCACAGCCCGTACTGGCTGGGTGCCCACTTCCCCCCGGCAAATGCAGGACGCTGGCACCGAGCCACATAAAACAAACACCTCCTGCCACGTCCTGACGAAACTACAATAACAAATAACCCCTTTACTAGTCATACATATATACTCATCTTCTTTTAATGTGAAGAAGGAAAAACAAACAAATCACGTATACAAAACAAACGAACGACACTAACAGTCCTATCAGGTGCTCAGACACTAAACAGGAGACAACTGCCCACAAATACCATAGAACAAACACCCCTCTTAAATAAGACCTTCAATTAGAAGCAACAAGGAGCAGCTGCTTCCAATTGAAGGTCAACCCCATTTACTAAACATAGACATTGAACAACTAGAACTAACATAGAAATAACCTAACAAGAACATAGCCCAAAAACCCCGGAACACTCTAAACAAACACCCCTCTTACATAATAACATAACCCAACAAACCCCGAGCCACATAAAACAAACACCCCCTGCTACATCCTGACCAGACTACAATAACAAATAACCCCTTTACTGGTCAGGATGTGACACATTTGAAATGTCTTTATTTTTTTGGAACTTCTGTGAGAGTAATGTTTACTGTTAATTTGTATTGTTTATTTCACTTTTGTATATTATCTACTTCACATTTTTTGGCAATGTTAACATATGTTTCCCATGCCAATAAAGGCACTTGAATTGAATTGAATTGAGAGAGCGAGAGAGAGAGACAGAGAGAGATAGAGAGACAGAGAGAGAGAGAGACACAGAGAGAGAGACAGAGAGAGAGACAGAGAGAGAGACAGAGAGAGAGACAGAGAGAGAGACAGAGAGAGAGACAGAGACAGAGAGAGAGAGAGAGAGAGAGAGAGAGACAGAGAGAGATAGACAGAGAGAAACAGAGAGAGAAAGAGAGAGATACAGAGAGAGAGAGAGAGACGGAGATGGAGAGAGAGAGAGAGAGAGAGAGAGAGAGAGAGAAAGAGAGATAGACACACAGAGAGAGAGAGACAGAGAGAGACAGAGATAGGGAGAGAGACAAAGCGAGAGAGACAGACAGAGAGAGAGACACACAGAGAGAGAGAGAGACAGAGAGACAGAGAAAGACCAGCCAGCCAGCCATCTAACCTGCCATCTCACCGTCTAACCAGCCAACCAGCCATCTAACTAGCCAGCCATCTAACTAGCCAGCCATCTAACCTGCCAACCAGCCATCCAGGCAGCCAGCCATCTAACTAGCCAGCCAGCTAGTCATCTAACCAGCCAACCAACCAGCCAGCCATCTAACCAGCCAGCCAGCTATCTAACTAGTCAGCCAACCATCTAACTAGCCAGCCAGCTAGTCATCTAACCAGCCAACAAGCCAGCCATCTAAACAGCCAACCTGTGCCAGTCCTCAGTCAGTAGAGAAAGTGGATGGTCTGTTCCAGTCCTCAGACAGAAGAGGAAGTGACTGGTCTGTGCCAGTCCTCAGTCAGTAGAGGAAGTGACTGGTCTGTGCCAGTCCTCAGTCAGTAGAGGAAGTGACTGGTCTGTGCCAGTCCTCAGTCAGTAGAGGAAGTGACTGGTCTGTGCCAGTCCTCAGTCAGTAGATGAAGTGGCTGGTCTGTGCCAGTCCTCAGTCAGTAGAGGAAGTGACTGGTCTGTGCCAGTCCTCAGTCAGTAGAGGAAGTGACTGGTCTGTGCCCGTCCTCAGTCAGTAAAGGAAGTGACTGGTCTGTACCAGTCCTCAGTCAGTAGAGGAAGTGGCTGGCCTGTGCCAGTCCTCAGTCAGTAGAGGAAGTGACTGGTCTGTGCCAGTCCTCAGTCAGTAGAGGAAGTGACTGGTCTGTGCCAGTCCTCAGTCAGTAAAGGAAGTGGCTGGTCTGTGCCAGTCCTCAGTCAGTAGAGGAATTTGGAGTCTCTAATCAATAACCTCGATATCTAATATGCAGCCTGTTATCAGTTGCTATGCTTCACTATTTGACTATTTTGCAAGTGAAACTCGTCACATATGTTTCAAATACATGCAATAAGGACGCAGAGCGATGATACTGTTACGAAATATGAAATGGAATAATGAACTCATTGATCGATTACATTAATCAGACTTACAGCATCAATTAAGGTTAAGTGCTTTGCTCAATGGCACATTGACAGATTTTTCAACTAGTTGGCTCGGGGAATCGAACCAGCGACCTTTCAGTTGCATGGCCCAACAGTCTTAACCACTAGGCTACCTGCCAACACCCCCAAGAGAGGGTACTGTTGAGCACCCTCAGTAGGGAAATGGAAAGAGTGGCTGTGATGCGACTTCCACTTTTTTTTGGACGTTAAAACAAGGTGACACTCCATCTTCACTTTATTATATTATATATTTATTATATTCTATATTATATTATATATTATACTATATTATATATTATATTCTATTATATTCTATATTCTATTCTATATTCTATTATATATTAATTATAGTATATATTATATATTGTATTCTATATTATATTATATTATATATTATATATTATTTTATATTATATATTATTTATTATATTATATATTGTATTATATATTATATTATATATTATATTACATAATATATTATATTGTATATTATATTATATATTATATTGTATATTATATTATATATTATATTATAATACATTACAATAGAAGGATTACTTTACTTTATCCTATCCCAGGTATTCCTTAAAGAGGTGGGGTTTCAGGTGTCTCCGGAAGGTGGTGATTGACTCCGCTGTCCTGGCATCGTTAGGGAGCTTGTTCCACCATTGGGGTGCCAGAGCAGCGAAAAGTTTTGACTGGGCTGAGCGGTAACTGTGCTTCCGTAGAGGTAGGGAGGCGAGCAGGCCAGAGGTGGATGAACGCAGTGCCTTTGTTTGGGTGTAGGGACTGATCAGAGCCTGAAGGTATGGAGGTGCCGTTCCCCTCACAGCTCCGTAGGCAAGCACCATGGTCTTGTAGCAGATGCGAGCTTCAACTGGATGCCAGTGGACTGTGCGAAGGAGCGGGGTGACGTGAGAGAACTTGGGAAGGTTGAACACCAGACGGGCTGCGGCGTTCTGGATGAGTTGTTGGGGTTTAATGGCACAGGCAGGGAGCACCGCCAACAGCGAGTTGCAGTAACCCAGACGGGAGATGACAAGTGCCTGGATTAGGACCTGCGCAGCTTCCTGTGTGAGGCAGGGTCGTACTCTGCGAATGTTGTAGAGCATGAACCTACAGGATCGGGTCACCGCCTTGATGTTAGCGGAGAACAACAGGGTGTTGTCCAGGGTCACGCCAAGGCTCTTAGCACTCTGGGAGGAGGACACAATGGAGTTGTCAACCGTGATGGCGAGATCATGGAACGGGCAGTCCTTCCCCGGGAGGAAGAGCAGCTCCATCTTGCCGAGGTTCAGCTTGAGGTGGTGATCCGTCATCCACACTGATATGTCTGCCAGACATGCAGAGATGCGACTCACCACCTGGTTATCAGAAGAAGGAAAGGAGTAGATTAATTGTGTGTCGTCTACGTAGCAATGATAGGAGAGACCATGTGAGGATATGACAGAGCCAAGTGACTTGGTGTATAGCGAGAATAGGAGAGGGCCTAGAACTGAGCCCTGGGGGACACCAGTGGTGAGAGCACGTGGTGCGGAGATGGATTCTCGCCACGCTACCTGGTAGGAGCGTCCTGTCAGGTAGGACGCAGTCCAAGAGTGAGCCGCGCCGGAGATGCCCAACTCGGAGAGGGTGGAGAGGAGGATCTGATGGTTCACAGTATCAAAGGCAGCAGATAGGTCTAGAAGGAAGAGAGCAGAGAGAGAGTCAGCTTTAGCAGTGCGGAGAGCCTCCGTGACACAGAGAAGAGCAGTCTCAGTTGAGTGACCAGTCTTGAAACCTGACTGATTTGGATCAAGAAGGTCATTCTGAGAGAGATAGCAAGAGAGCTGGCCAAGGACGGCACGTTCAAGAGTTTTGGAGAGAAAAGAAAGAAGGGATACTCGTCTGTAGTTGGTGACATCGGAGGGATCGAGTGTAGGTTTTTTGAGAAGGGGTGCAACTCTTGCTCTCTTGAAGACCGAAGGGACATAGCCAGCGGTCAAGGATGAGTTGATGAGCGAGGTAAGGGAGAAGGTCTCCGCAAATGGTCTGGAGAAGAGAGGAGGGGATAGGGTCAAGCGGGCAGGTTGTTGGGCGGCCGGCCGTCACAAGTCGCAAGATTTCATCTGGAGAGAGAGGGGAGAAAGAGGTCAAAGCATAGGGTAGGGCAATGTGAGCAGGACCAGCGGTGTCGTTTGACTTAACAAACGAGGATCGGATGTCGTCGACCTTCTTTTCAAAATGGTTGACGAAGTCATCCGCAGAGAGGGAGGAGGGGGGGAGGAGGATTCAGGAGGGAGGAGAAGGTGGCAAAGAGCTTCCTAGGGTTAGAGGCAGATGCTTGGAATTTAGAGTGGTAGAAAGTGGCTTTATCAGCAGAAACAGAGGGAGAAAATGTAGAGAGGAGGGAGTGAAACGATGCCAGGTCCGTAGGGAGGCTAGTTTTCCTCCATTTCCGCTCAGCTGCCCGGAGCCCTGTTCTGTGAGCTCGCAATGAGTCATCAAGCCACAGAGCAGGAGGTGAGGACCGAGCCGGTCGGGAGGATAGGGGACATAGAGAGTCAAAGGATGCAGAAAGGGAGGAGAGGAGGGTTGAGGAGGCAGAATCAGGAGATTGGTTGGAGAAGGATTGAGCAGACGGAAGAGATGATAGGATGGAAGAGGAGAGAGTAGCAGGAGAGAGAAAGCGAAGGTTGCGACGGCGCAATAAATATTATATATATTATATTATATATAATATTATATTCACATTAACTGGATTGGATGAGCACTGACGATGATAACCCAGACAGTTAAAAAAATTTTTTTTTATCTGGATTAGAAAGAAAGGAATGCAGGTCTTTTACACCTAGCGGAACTTCTGCTCCAATATCCAATGATGGGCGGGGCGCGAAATACAAACTCCTCTAAAATCCCAAAACTTCCACTTTTCAAACATATGACTATTTTACAGCTATTTAAAGACAAGACTCTCGTTAATCTAACCACACTGTCCGATTTCAAAAAGGCTTTACAGCGAAAGCAAAACATTAGATTATGTCAGCAGAGTACCCAGCCAGAAATAATCAGACACCCATTTTTCAAGCTAGCATATAATGTCACAAAAAACAAAACCACAGCTAAATGCAGCACTAACCTTTGATTATCTTCATCAGATGACACATCTAGGACATTATGTTATACAATACATGCATGTCTGTTCAATCAAGTTCATATTTATATCAAAAAACAGCTTTTTACATTAGCATGTGACGTTCAGAACTAGCATTCCCACCGAACACTTCCAGTGAATTTACTAAATTACTCACGATAAACGTTCACAAAAAGCATAACAATTATTTTAAGAATTATAGATACAGAACTCCTCTATGCACTCGATATGTCCGATTTTAAAATAGCTTTTCGGATGAAGCACATTTTGCAATATTCTAAGTACATAGCCCGGCATCACAGGGCTAGCTATTTAGACACCCAACCAGTTTAGCCTTCACCAAAATCACATTTCCTATAAGAAAAATGGTCTTACCTTTCCTGTTCTTCGTCAGAATGCACTCCCAGGACTTCTACTTCAATAACAAATGTAGGTTTGGTCCCAAATAATCCATCGTTATGTTCCATCAACAACGTTTTGTTTGTGCGTTCTAGACACTATCCCAATGGTAAATCATGGTCACGAGCATGGCGAAGAACGTGACAAAAAATGTCTAAATATTCCATTACCGTACTTCGAAGCATGTCAACCGCTGTTTAAAACCAATTTTTATCCAATTTATCTCGTAGAAAAGCGATAATATTCCGACCGGGAATCTGCATGTCTGTAAACTGAGGGAAAAACCGAAAGACGGGGGCGGGGCATGTCGCGAGCGTAAGCATTTCTCCACTGAGAGACCACTTAGCTTTTGCTCTCTATTGTTTCAGCCAGGGCTTTGAATTACGTCATTCCTGTTTTTCCCGGGCTCTGAGAGCCCATTGGAGACGTGGGAAGTGTCACGTAACAGCAGAGATCCTTAGTTTTTGGAAGAGATGTCAAAGAAAGCAAATAAATGGTCAGACAGGGTACTTCCTGAACAGAACCTTCTCAGGTTTTTGCCTGCCATAGGAGTTCTGTTATACTCACAGACACCATTCAAACAGTTTTAGAAACTTTGGAGTGTTTTCTCTCCAAAGCTAATAATTATATGCATATTCTAGTTTCTGGGCAGGACTAATAATCAGATTAAATCGGGTACGTTTTTTATCCAGCCGTGAAAATACTGCCCCCTAGCCATAAGAGGTTAACTGTTGAGAAGAGAGACTGCTATATCCTTGGTATAGCACGACATTCATCTACCACCACGGTCAAAGCTCTCCAGGGCAGTTTAACCCGGGCCTGCCAAGTTAAAGATTGATGCTTTTTTAAATGCGAAAACATTAATCTTTCATTTAATATGACCGAGCAGAAAAGGCACCATGAAAAATCTTAATTTTAATTTTATAAGTATCCTCAACATTAATTTGTGGTGGCAGTACAATAACAAGAGTAGGGACCCAGACACTTGTAGTGTGATGTGTTAGAGTGTCTCACAGCAGCAGGGTGATATCGTGATGTGTTAGAGTGTCTCACAGCAGCAGGGTGATATCGTGATGTGTTAGAGAGTCTCACAGCAGCAGGGTGATATCGTGATGTGTTAGAGTGTCTCACAGCAGGGTGATATTGTGATGTGTTAGAGTGTCTAACAGCCACGTTCAGTTCTTTAACCCGTGGTGATATTGGAAGAATAGTTTACATTTGATTATAATTGGGAGAATAGTGTACAATAGTATCAATACCATCAGTCTCTTGGATCTATGTGATGACACAGCCAAGTGTTGCCCCATGGGTCGGGATCAAACTGTTTACGGCTTGTTCTGCACTCCGCTCCATTACGATTTACTGTATTCTTTTATATTCATATTTTGAACTGACGCTGTTTACAGAGAAAGCAAATGAAGGTAAATTAAACAATGTAATTCAACTGAATGATAATGTAGGCTATACCAACTGAAGGAAGCTAACAGTAAATTGGTAGTTGACTGTGTGTTGTTATCAGGCTTAATGATATTTGGTATTTAACATGACAGAAATAGGAAACAGAGAAAGTCAGAGTAGCCTATAAATAATACATTCGAGTGTGCCCATCCATGGAAGTTAAAAGGCCCATACAATTTAAATTCTGCATAATTGGCAGAGCATTTCATAAACGTTACTGTTTGCTGACACTGGAGACGAATGTGTTGGTTTCAAGTTTCCAGCGATTAAAAGGTAAAATACATCGAAAAAAAGTGTGATTTACATTTTCCTTTTCCAAACATGTGACTCGTTGAGTTCTTATCAATAGCTGTAGAATGGTGTTGTGTTAACTAATGTGTCAATAATTTACACAAAATCTCAGTTTAATCCATTTTAAATTCAGGCTGTAACACAACACAATGTAGAATAAGTCAAGTGGTGTGAATACTTTGTGAAGGCCCTGTATTATCTTTAATTGTACAAGATTTTAAAAAAAAATGTCTTTATTTATTTTGGCTAGTTGCCAAGACATTGCATGAATTACGTAGTGACAAATTAATTTCCTTCCTGGAGCTTTACAGCAAATACGGCTTTTAGATAAATGGTTCTTTATTGTAACTCACTCCCAGTAAAGTAGTGTACACACCCTCATCACAGATTCATGGCCTGGACGTTTGTTTCAAGGAAACGTACGGTTTTAACAAGACACATTGGAATTGACCTCATTCGAATCCCAGTGCTGATGGGGGGGATGAGTGAGCCAACTGGAGGGAGGCTGGCATTAATATCTCCGGTTCCACCTTCTGCCGATGGAACTCAACTCCCAAAACTGCTCACAGGATGCTGCGCTGCGGCGACCCCTCTGCTCCAGTTTCTACAACAGTACGTGTGTGCATCGGATGGGTTGGGGAAACAATCTGAAGACAAATGTCTATCCAGTAGATCTCATCTGTATGTAATTAAAAACTCCACACAAGTAGATGGAAAATGAGTTCACTACAGACACTTTAGAGGATCGTCGAATTTAACACACTTCCACGCCAGACGTCAAGCACAACCAGCCACTTCCTCTAACACTTCCTCCTCACAGGTCAGAGAACAAGGAGTCGCCCTTCATTTCCTTTGCTCATCTCACACCTCTAATCTACATCAAAGTACCTCCTATCAGCTCAAGGATGACGAGTTTACCCAAATGTTGATCACACATTTCCTGCCGGAGACATGGACACAGTAGGGTCCCGATGAAGACTGAGGATGATTATGGCTCAGTCAAGGAGCCTTCTTCGAAAGCCAAGTTAACAAAAAGATCACCGAACATTTTGAATCCCACCGTACCTTCTCCGCTATGCAATCTGGTTTCCGAGCGGGTCATGGGTGCACCTCAGCCACGCTCAAGGTCCTAAACGATACCATAACCTCCATCGATAAGAGACAACACTGTGCAGCCGCCTTCATAGACCTGGCCAAGGTTTTTGACTCTGTCAGTCACTGCATTGTTATTGGCAGACTCAACAGCCTTGGTTTCTCAAATGACTGCCTCGCCTGGTTCACCAACTACTTCTCAGACAGAGTTCAGTGTGTCAAATCGGAGGGCCTGTTGTCCGGACCACTGGCAGTATCTATTGGGGGTGCCACAGGGTGCAATTCTCGGGCCGACTCTTTTCTCTGTATACATCAATAATGTCGCTCTTGCTGCTGGTGATTCTCTGATCCACCTCTACGTGTTAACTAACCTCCAGATGAGCTTCAATGCCATACAACACTCCTTCCGTGGCCTCCAACTGCTCTTAAATGCAAGCAAATCTAAATGCATGCTCTTCAACCGATTGCTGCCCGCACATTCCAGCCCGACTAGCATCAGTACTCTGGACGGTTCTGACTTAGAATATGTGGACAACTAGAAATATCTAGGTGTCTGGTTAGACTGTAAACTCTCCTTCCAGACTCACATTAAGCATCTCCAATACAAAATTAAACCTAGAATCGGCTTCCTATTTCACAACAAGCATCCTTCACTCATACCGCCAAACTTACCCTCGTAAAACTGACTATCCTACCGATCCTTGACTTCGGCGATGTCATTTACAAAATAGCCTCCAACACTCTACTCAGCAAATTGGATGCAGTCTATCACAGTGCCATCCATTTTGTCACCAAAGCCCCATATACTACCCACCATTCAAATCAAATCAAATCAAATTTATTTATATAGCCCTTCGTACATCAGCTGAAATCTCAAAGTGCTTTACAGAAACCCAGCCTAAAACCCCAAACAGCAAGCAATGCATGTGAAAGAAGCACGGTGGCTGGGAAAAACTCCCTAGGAAAAACTCCTGAGAAAGGCCAAAAACCTAGGAAGAAACCTAGAGAGGAACCAGGCTATGAGGGGTGGCCAGTCCTCTTCTGGCTGTGCCGGGTGGATATTATAACAGAACATGGTCAAGATGTTAAAATGTTCGTAAATGACCAGCATGGTCAAATAATAATAATCATAGTAATTGTCGAGGGTGCAACAAGCACGTCCGGTGAACAGGTCAGGGTTCCGTAGCCGCAGGCAGAACAGTTGAAACTGGAGCAGCAGCATGGCCAGGTGGACTGGGGACAGCAAGGAGTCATCATGCCAGGTAGTCCTGAGGCATGGTCCTAGGGCTCCGGTCCTCCGAGAGAAAGAAAGAAAGAGAGAAAGAGAGAATTAGAGAGAGCATATTTACATTCACACAGGACACCGGATAAGACAAGAGAATACTCCAGATGTAACAGACTGACCCTAGCCCCCCGACACATAAACTACTGCAGCATAAATACTGGAGGCTGAGACAGGAGGGATCAGAATACACTGTGGCCCCATCCGATGATACCCCCGGACAGGGCCAAACAGGCAGGATATAACCCCACCCACTTTGCCAAAGCACCATTGCAACCTGTATGCTCTCGTTGGCTGGCCCTCGCTTCATATTCATTGCTAAACCCACTAGCTCCAGGTCATCTACAAGTCTTTGCTAGGTAAAGCCCCGCCTTGTCACAGCTCACTGGTCGCCATAGCAGCATCCACCCGTAGCACGCGCTCCAGCAGGTATATCTCACTGGTCACCCCCAAAGCCAATTTCTACATTGGCCGCCTTTCTTTCCAGTTCTCTGCTGCCAATGACTGGAACTAATTGCAAAAATCACTGAAGCTGGAGACTCATATCTCCCTCACTAACTTTAAGCACCAGCTGTCAGAGCAGCTCACATATCACTGCACCTGTACATAGCCCATCTATAAATAGCCCATCCAACTAACTCATCCCCACATTGTTATTTTTTTATTTTTTGCTCCTTTGCACCCCAGTATCTCTACTTGCACATTCATCTTCTACACATCTATTACTCCAGTGTTTAATTGCTATATTGTAATTATTTCACCACTATGGCCTCTTTATTGCCTTACCTCCATTATTTTACCTCATTTACACACACTGTATATATACTTTTTCAATTTTATTATTGACTGTATGTTTGTTTATTCCTTGTGGAACTCTGTGTTGTTGTTTGTGTTGCACTGCTTTGCTTTATCTTGGCCAGGTCGCATCCATTGTTAGCATGGCTCACTCTGTACTGTTGTCCTAATTCTCCCGTACACCAGCCGTATCCTTTGTTAGCATGGCTCACTCTGTACTGTCATCTTAACTCTCCCCTATACCAGCTGTATCCTTTGTTGGCACGGCTTTCTCCATTATTTTGTTTTCATCTCTGAGTCAATATCTATCCTGGACATATTTCCCCAATGGGGAAATGTACTATATCGACTCAGAAAGACATTTTAAAAGTTATAAATACTGCATCAGCAGGGACTTCCAGCCTCCAACAATAAAGGGACTCACAGTCTCAACTAATACCCTACTTTATTCATCTTCCTTTTCCTTGTTCTTTTCTTTCATTGGCTGACACCAACAACAACAACAACAAGAGGAGTGCTGCCAAAGTGTTTTCCAGGACAGGTTTGCGGGACCTAGAGGAAGGAGAGGGAGGATAATCAGCAGTCTGATGACCTAGAGGCAGGAGAGGGAGGATAATCAGCAGTCTGATGACCTGCAGGAGAGGGAGGATAATCAGCAGCCTGATGACCTAGAGGAAGGAGAGGGAGGATAATCAGCAGCCTGATGGCCTAGAGGCAGGAGAGGGAGGATAATCAGCAGTCTGATGACCTAGAGGCAGGAGAGGGAGGATAATCAGCAGCCTGATGACCTAGAGGCAGGAGAGGGAGGATAATCAGCAGCCTGATGACCTAGAGGCAGGAGAGGGAGGATAATCAGCAGTCTGATGACCTAGAGGAAAGAGAGGGAGGATAATCAGCAGCCTGATGACCTAGAGGCAGGAGAGGGAGGATAATCAGCAGTCTGATGACCTAGAGGCAGGAGAGGGAGGATAATCAGCAGCCTGATGACCTAGAGGAAGGATAATCAGCAGCCTGATGACCTAGAGGCAGGAGAGGGAGGATAATCAGCAGTCTGATGACCTAGACTCTAGGTCCTAGAGGAAGGAGAGGGGGGATAATCAGCAGTCTGATGACCTAGAGGAAGGAGAGGGAGGATAATCAGCAGCCTGATGACCTAGAGGCAGGAGAGGGAGGATAATCAGCAGCCTGATGACCTAGAGGAAGGAGAGGGAGGATAATCAGCAGCCTGATGACCTAGACTCTAGGTCCTAGAGGGAGGAGAGGGAGGATAATCAGCAGTCTGATGACCTAGAGGCAGGAGAGGGAGGATAATCAGCAGTCTGATGACCTAGATGCAGGATAATCAGCAGTCTGATGACCTAGAGGCAGGAGAGGGAGGATAATCAGCAGTCTGATGACCTAGAGGCCGGAGAATCAGCAGTCTGATGACCTAGAGGCAGGAGAGGGAGGATAATCAGCAGCCTGATAACCTAGAGGAAGGAGAGGGAGGATAATCAGCAGCCTGATGACCTAGAGGCAGGAGAGGGAGGATAATCAGCAGCCTGATGACCTGCAGGAGAGGGAGGATAATCAGCAGTCTGATGACCTAGAGGCAGGAGAGGGAGTATAATCAGCAGCCTGATGACCTAGAGGCAGGAGAGGGAGGATAATCAGCAGCCTGATGACCTAGACTCTAGGTCCTAGAGGCAGGAGAGGGAGGATAATCATCAGTCTGATGACCTAGAGGCAGGAGAGGGAGGATAATCAACCCAACGGACACGATGATATTCAAGACGGGCCGATTGAAACGACTGGCGCTGGGACAACGTGACCCTGATGAAATTAGCCCGTTGTTATTCTCACTAAATCTCCTGGTAGAACATGTGTTACCTACATAATAAACATGGGGACATATACTCATGGCAATTAGGATCAGAGATGATGGGGCCTCATTCTCACCCGCTGATAGAAAGGCAAACAAACACACACACACAAAATCCACAATCCCATCCCACCCCCTCCTACATTCCTTCATGTTTAGGGTTCCCTATAGATGTGTTGTGTTGTTTTTATGCATTGCTAATTATATCTTCAACTCAGGCAGACAGACAAGTGGGTAGACTACAGGCAGACAGAGAAGTGGGTGGGCTCCAGGCAGATAGAGAAAAGTGGGTAGGCCCCAGGCAGACAGAGAAGTGGGTAGGCTATGGACATATATAATTAAATGAACTTACTTCTCAGAGATAAAACTAAACATACTAAATGTAGTAGATTTGCTAAACATGTATTCAATGTCTTAACAGATACAAATAAATCCAATACATTTTTGAATCATCAGCATGGTACTGAAGAAAAGAGCAAAGACTAGATATTTCCAAAATAAACTGTTTATTTCATCGTTTTATGTAGCTACAACATGTCCATGAGATAAATGTGAACACTATGGGGATTTTGACCTTAAGATGTTTAAAGAGGCAACAATATAATTATTTACATGAGCCAAGTGAGAACTGATCAATATATTTCAAGCAATAGGAGTTTAAAAGAGCATTTAAAATGTGTTTTAATTAAAAGGTAAATGGAATCAAACCTAGTTCAGAACTATTACCTTTTAAAGTGAACTTGAGTTAGCAGCCCTGCGGAAGTCCTTGGTCCAAAGCTAGTTCAATACATGTACTGAAAGAGGAATTATTATAATAGTGATAATAATATTATTAATAATACTGACAATAACAATATTTAATAATAAATAATGATAATAATAATTATAATAATGATAATAAATAATTACAATAATAAATAATTACAATATAATAATGTCACGGTCGTCGTAAGGACCAAGGCGCAGCGGGTAAAGTGCTCATACTTAATTCATTTGATGAAAACACTTAAACAAAATAAACGTACGACGAAAAACAGTTCCATAAGGCACACAGGCTATACAGAAAATAACCACCCACAAAAGACAAGTGAAACAGACCTCAACTAAATATGGCCTCCAATTAGAGACAATGACAACCAGCTGCCTCTAATTGGAGGGCCTACCAAAAACCCAACATAGAAATAGAAAACTTGATTTAAACATAGAAAACATAGAACCTAAACCAAAAACACCAAAACACACAAAACAAACACCCCTGCCACGCCTTGACCAAACTACAATGATAAATAACCCCTTTTACTGGTCAGGACGTGACAAATAATAATAATTGCATACTGAAAATCATTGCTGCTTTTTTTCAGCATCTTAAAAAGTAGAAATTGAGTTATGCATAATATGGCAATTAATAATTTTTCCAAAATTAATTATTGTTAGACAAAAAAATGATTGGTTAAAAATAACACAATTTGGGTAATTTTGACAACCAGGAACTGGGTTAACTTTGGACAAACACAGCATTGGGTTAATTCAACCCAGCGGGGTTGGGTTGTGCTTCTAACCCTGCTCCTTGGGTTGAGCGCTTGTTGCTGGGTTGCTGGGTAAATTAGACTATATTGCTGGGTTAAAACAACTCAGTGTGATTGGTTGGGGGATGGACCCAGCATCTGTGTCCTTCTTTATGTAACCCTTGGGTTATTTTTAATGTAATCCTAAAAAATAATCAATATTTGCTAATATATTTTTGCCTTCTCTACTATCCCAGCCCTTACCTTTCCAACACAAAATCAAGATAATATGTTGAAGGTCCCAAATAATGAAATAGTATTGCCTGCATTTCAGAACATACATCACCGCACGTCAGAGAAATGTCCAATGTACAAGAATATATACTTGTTTTAAATGGCAAATTTAAACAGGACCCTATTGTCCTAATACGTATTACTTCATAAGATAATATGTCATAAGACGGATGATTAAAATGGATATATATTACTTCATGAACCAAACAGTCGAAACATCAGACTAAAGCCTCAGCTGAACTTGACGCTCAGATTGTAAACTGAGAATAACAAAGCATGTTATTAAACACAGATATGTCTATCAGACAGTGCTAGACCCAATCAACAGATATTCACATTCACTGACACACTACAGCTATCTTAGGTGACAGAACACACACATCAAGCTGTTTTGCCATACAATAACGGTCTATATTTGGGTTGAGTTAAAACAGTGTTTCACAGAACAAGTGTAAAATATTATTTTTGAAGGTCACTGCTAAGAACACGGACTAATGACTCATTACTAAATAACTGGATTTCATTCATAAAGCACTTTTCACTATACCCAAAATGTAACATTTGTTTTTAAAATAGCTTGTTGTGATAAAATGAAAGCGTAACAGAATGCGCTTCAGCCCAGCTTCAACAGAAAAAATAATTATGTGTAACCGACCAACTGGATTCGGTGTGTCGTGTATGTAGCAAAATGTGAAATGGTATTTTTTTTTTTTACTTTGGATGAAATTAGAGACTCAGACCTAGAAATGGTATGAAGGAACAATGTGAAAGTAATTCTGCTTTGAAAGTTGATGAACTTGTAACCCCACTTTTGAGAAAAATGGCCCTTGAATGTTTTTTGGTACACCTACTGGAGAGCTCTTCTTTGTCTACACCGATTCAGTATTGTTCACACCCTCTTAAGCTTTAACCCCAACCATCTCTTTAAGGATTAAAGTGAACAATCAAAGATTTTCAAAACTAAAAGTGGTGAAAGTAGTAGCAAAAAGTAGTAGTAAAACTACACTATCTAGTCCTTGGCCTATATCCTAATCTGGCTTTGGTGCAGGTCATGTTGTTCTTCTCAGTACCGTCTCTATACACACTATATCAAATAAAATCTAAGTTTATTTGTCACATGTACAGGACACAGAATGTGAAAACGGTACAGTGAAATGATTATTTGCATAGTGGAGTCTTTTGTTGAGACATGTAGCCAGCTAGCTATCTGACTAAATAATGAACCATCATCCCAATTCTAATGTCACATTCAAAATAACTGACAACTCGGAAATCTTCAACTTCTGACTTCAGTGCGTTCAAAACAACTGGGAACTCTGAATTAAAAAAAAAATCATTTCAAACTATACCTGCACTTTGAAAAGAAAAGATCTTGTGCCTGCTTCTCTCTGCTGGCGAAGCATAGTTTTTTTGTCCTTGAAAACCACAATCCAGTTCTCAGTGAGTTTCCCCGATCAGCCCAGGTTTAAAATGGTGAAGTCCTGAGCAATCTGTAATAAAGCATACTGAAAAACTACTTTTCCATTGCAGTTAATAATTAGTCTGGCTAATGTGACGACCCTCCCACTCTGTCTGCTGTATTTTCGCTTGTTCTTGTTTCTTTATTAGGAGGCCGGTGGGCGGAGTTGGAAGGGTCGTCAGCTTGATGGGAAACACCTGGGCTTGGGTGTGTCCCAGGATAAATGGACCTCTTCCACAGTCATTGGGGAGACTCTCTCCAGGCAGACACCTTGTTTTTGGTTGTGCTAGTTATGGTATTGAATAAATATATATTTTTGATACTCCTTGTCTCCACGTTGTCTCCCTTTTGTTGCGAACCCTGAGCCGGTTCGTAACAAGTGGGAGCTCATCCGGGATCTTGAACTTGTGTTTGGGAGAAAAC
This sequence comes from Salmo trutta, assembly GCF_901001165.1. NCBI lineage: Eukaryota > Metazoa > Chordata > Actinopteri > Salmoniformes > Salmonidae > Salmo > Salmo trutta. Next base: position 2,918,346 of record NC_042962.1, read on the forward strand.
GTGGAGGTATGTTAAATTGAGGTGCTTGGTTTGTTAGTTTGAGTTTGGTGCTCAGTACTGGTTGCCTTTGTTGGTTTGGTTTGTGTGCTGGGTTGGAGAGAGTACATTGGTTAGTTTCCAGGTCCTGCCTAGCCTGGAAATGCTTGTTCTACTCGCTGTTGGAACATTGGTCTGAGGTGAGTACAATCAGCTGTGTACCTCGGTGGGAGATTTGGATAGGGTAGTGAAACTTACTACCTGGGGCTATAGCCTTTTTCCCCTGATAGGCTTAGCGATGTGTTTCATTTTTGGAATATGTTGGGCATTGTTAATGTTTGTTGTTTTTGTGTGGTGTCTGTGGACTGAGCAGTTGTCTCGGGAGCACATCCGTGGCTTGGTGGAATCTACCAGCGTGCTGGGGGGTTACTTCCTCGCCAGCGGGCTACAGTGCATAATTACCCACCGCAAATCTGCATGAAGACTAGGGTTGAGTTATTGTAGGTTTTGGGGAAGCTCCATATCTCATCTCTTTTCTGTGGTGCCCGGTGTGATTGTATTTTCTCTTGTTGTGGTCTGGTGTGCTCAGCAGAATTGTTGGAGTGACTATGAACCGTTTTAGTGACTATGAACCGTTGGAGTGACTATGAACCGTTGAGGAGTGACTATGAACCGTTGGGAGATACGGTCTCTTGTGTGCCCTGTTCCTGAGTGTTATGTGACTGACCATTGTTTGGTTTTGTCGTGTTCTAACTTTCCTGTCTGTTCCCTCCTGGTCTTGTGTTCTCCTTTCCTCTTAAATGTTGCTTCCTGTACACAAAGGTTGCTGAGGTCTGGGGAGAAGGAGGTTGGCTGGGGCAAGTGGAAGGTGAACATGTAACCTCTCGTAAATTTGGGACGCAGAGGCTTGTGTCAATTTGGGACGCAGAGGCTTGTGTCAATTTGGGACGCAGAGGCTTGTGTCAATTTGGGACGCAGAGGCTTGTGTCAATTTGGGACGCAGAGGCTTGTGTCAATTTGGGACGCAGAGGCTTGTGTCAATTTGGGACGCAGAGGCTTGTGTCAATTTGGGACGCAGAGGCTTGTGTCAATTTGGGACGCAGAGGCTTGTGTCAATTTGGGACGCAGAGGCTTGTGTCAATTTGGGGACGCAGAGGCTTGTGTCAATTTGGGACGCAGAGGCTTGTGTCAATTTGGGACGCAGAGGCTTGTGTCAATTTGGGACGCAGAGGCTTGTGTCAATTTGGGACGCAGAGGCTTGTGTCAATTTGGGACGCAGAGGCTTGTGTCAATTTGGGACGCAGAGGCTTGTGTCAATTTGGGACGCAGAGGCTTGTGTCAATTTGGGGACGCAGAGGCTTGTGTCAATTTGGGACGCAGAGGCTTGTGTCAATTTGGGACGCAGAGGCTTGTGTCAATTTGGGACGCAGAGGCTTGTGTCAATTGGGGACGCAGAGGCTTGGGTCAATTTGGGACGCAGAGGCTTGTGTCAATTTGGGACGCAGAGGCTTGTGTCAATTTGGGACGCAGAGGCTTGTGTCAATTTGGACGCAGAGGCTTGTGTCAATTTGGGACGCAGAGGCTTGTGTCAATTTGGGACGCAGAGGCTTGTGTCAATTTGGGACGCAGAGGCTTGTGTCAATTTGGGACGCAGAGGCTTGTGTCAATTTGGGACGCAGAGGCTTGTGTCAATTTGGGACGCAGAGGCTTGTGTCAATTTGGGACGCAGAGGCTTGTGTCAATTTGGGACGCAGAGGCTTGTGTCAATTTGGGACGCAGAGGCTTGTGTCAATTTGGGACGCAGAGGCTTGTGTCAATTTGGGACGCAGAGGCTTGTGTCAATTTGGGACGCAGAGGCTTGTGTCAATTTGGGACGCAGAGGCTTGTGTCAATTTGGGACGCAGAGGCTTGTGTCAATTTGGGACGCAGAGGCTTGTGTCAATTTGGGACGCAGAGGCTTGTGTCAATTTGGGACGCAGAGGCTTGTGTCAATTTGGGACGCAGAGGCTTGTGTCAATTTGGGACGCAGAGGCTTGTGTCAATTTGGGACGCAGAGGCTTGTGTCAATTTGGGACGCAGAGGCTTGTGTCAATTTGGGACGCAGAGGCTTGTGTCAATTTGGGACGCAGAGGCTTGTGTCAATTTGGGACGCAGAGGCTTGTGTCAATTTGGGACGCAGAGGCTGTGTCAATTTGGGACGCAGAGGCTTGTGTCAATTTGGGACGCAGAGGCTTGTGTCAATTTGGGACGCAGAGGCTTGTGTCAATTTGGGACGCAGAGGCTTGTGTCAATTTGGGACGCAGAGGCTTGTGTCAATTTGGGACGCAGAGGCTTGTGTCAATTTGGGACGCAGAGGCTTGTGTCAATTTGGGACGCAGAGGCTTGTGTCATTTGGGACGCAGAGGCTTGTGTCAATTTGGGACGCAGAGGCTTGTGTCAATTTGGGACGCAGAGGCTTGTGTCAATTTGGGACGCAGAGGCTTGTGTCAATTTGGGACGCAGAGGCTTGTGTCAATTTGGGACGCAGAGGCTTGTGTCAATTTGGGACGCAGAGGCTTGTGTCAATTTGGGACGCAGAGGCTTGTGTCAATTTGGGACGCAGAGGCTTGTGTCAATTTGGGACGCAGAGGCTTGTGTCAATTTGGGACGCAGAGGCTTGTGTCAATTTGGGACGCAGAGGCTTGGCTCAATTTGGGACGCAGAGGCTTGTGTCAATTTGGGACGCAGAGGCTTGTGTCAATTTGGGACGCAGAGGCTTGTGTCAATTTGGGACGCAGAGGCTTGTGTCAATTTGGGACGCAGAGGCTTGTGTCAATTTGGGACGCAGAGGCTTGTGTCAATTTGGGACGCAGAGGCTTGTGTCAATTTGGGACGCAGAGGCTTGTGTCAATTTGGGACGCAGAGGCTTGTGTCAATTTGGGACGCAGAGGCTTGTGTCAATTTGGGACGCAGAGGCTTGTGTCAATTTGGGACGCAGAGGCTTGTGTCAATTTGGGACGCAGAGGCTTGTGTCAATTTGGGACGCAGAGGCTTGTGTCAATTTGGGACGCAGAGGCTTGTGTCAATTGGGACCCAGGGCTTGTGTCAATTTGGGACGCAGAGGCTTGTGTCAATTTGGGACGCAGAGGCTTGTGTCAATTTGGGACGCAGAGGCTTGTGTCAATTTGGGACGCAGAGCTTGTGTCAATTTGGGACGCAGAGGCTTGTGTCAATTTGGGACGCAGAGGCTTGTGTCAATTTGGGACGCAGAGGCTTGTGTCAATTTGGGACGCAGAGGCTTGTGTCAATTTGGGACGCAGAGGCTTGTGTCAATTTGGGACGCAGAGGCTTGTGTCAATTTGGGACGCAGAGGCTTGTGTCAATTTGGGACGCAGAGGCTTGTGTCAATTTGGGACGCAGAGGCTTGTGTCAATTTGGGACGCAGAGGCTTGTGTCAATTTGGGACGCAGAGGCTTGTGTCAATTTGGGACGCAGAGGCTTGTGTCAATTTGGGACGCAGAGGCTTGTGTCAATTTGGGACGCAGAGGCCTGTGTCAATTTGGGGTTGAGAGCCCTGGTAGTTTCTTTTCCAAAAAAAAGTTTAACCGTTATCAGTTGAACTACTCGGTCATGGAAAAAGAAGCGCTAGCACTCATTTGGGCGCTACAACACTTTGAAGGGTCCATGATGTGTCCTAATCAGAGGATAATGAGATGGTGTTTATTTTTACAATCCTTCCATCTCGATGTGAGGCATATCCGGTGAACTGGTAACGTGATTGCTGATGCGCTCTCTCGTGCGCCCTGTTCCTGAATATTTACGTGACTGACCGTTTGGGGTTGTCATGTTCTGTCGTTCCTGTCTGTTCCCTCCTGGTCTCGTTTTCTTTCCTCTTAAAAGTTGCTTCCTGTGTAAAGGTTGCTGAGGTCTGGGGAGGAGGTTGGTTGGGGCAGGTGGAACTGTGAACATTTAACCCCTTGTCAATTTGGGACGCAGAGACTGGTACGTTGTTCCGGGGCCCTTGTTGGTCCCCGGTTTTATGGGGGGGGGGTGTGACGACCCTCCCACTCTGTCTGCTGTATTTTCGCTTGTTCTTGTTTCTTTATTAGGAGGCCGGTGGGCGGAGTTGGAAGGGTCGTCAGCTTGATGGGAAACACCTGGGCTTGGGTGTGTCCCAGGATAAATGGACCTCTTCCACAGTCATTGGGGAGACTCTCTCCAGGCAGACACCTTGTTTTTGGTTGTGCTAGTTATGGTATTGAATAAATATATATTTTTGATACTCCTTGTCTCCACGTTGTCTCCCTTTTGTTGCGAACTCTGAGCCGGTTCGTAACACTAACAACAAACTCTCGAAGTCTTCCTGACCTCAGTCTGGAATAGCTCTTTGATGTTGTCTGATCAATGCATCAATAATGATGTGCTTTTACTGGTTGGCTCTCCTTTGTATATTTCTCACTCAAATACGTACAGCCACACAAAGCCCCTGAGTGTCAAACAATGAGAGGTCACACAAAAAAATAAAAATAAACATTTGAGAGAACCAATCAAACCCTGTCGCACAATTTATGAGCAAATATTACGTTAATGAACAGACTCCTTTCCAGACTAGTGTGGTCAAAGCTCTCACTGTGAGTCACGTCAGACTAGTCAATCAAAAACAAAAATAATCAAATTCAAGTCTAATGTTTTTGTAAAAAAAAATATAACCCATAATGCCTGGAGTATCCAGTGGACACCTGCTCGTCGAACATCTCATTCCAAAAACATTGGCATTAATATGGAGTTGGTCCACCCTTTGCAACTATAACAGCCTCCACTCTTCTGGGAAGGCTTTCCACTAGATGTTGGAACATTGCTGAAGGGACTTGCTTCCATTCAGCTACAAGAGCATTAGTGAGGTCGGTACTGATGTTGGGCGATTAGGCCTGTCTCACAGTCGGCTTTCCAATTCATCCCAAATGTGTTCGATGGGGTTGAGGTCAGGGCTCTGTGCAGACCAGTCAAGTTCTTCCACACTGATATCAACCAACCATTTATGTATGGACCTCGCTTTGTGCACGGGGGCATTGTTATACTGAAACAGGAAAGGGGCTTCCCCAAACTGTTGCCACAAAGTTGGAAGCACAGAATCATCTAGAATGTCATTGTATGATGTAGTGTTAAAATGTCCCTTCAATGGAACTAAGGGGTCTAGCCCGAACCATGGATAACAGCCCCAGACCATTATTCCTCCTCCACCAAATGTGTTTCCACTGCTCTGTAGTCCAATAGCGGTGAGCTTTACACCACTCCAGCTGACTCTTGTCATTGCATATGATGATCTTAGGCTTGTGTGCGGCTGCTCGGCCATGGGAACTCTTTTCATGAAGCTCCCGATAAACAGTTCTTGCGCTGAAGTTGCTTCCAAAGGCAGTTTGGAACTCAGTAGTGAGTGTTGCAACCGAGGACAGATGATTTTTACGCACTACGAGCTTCAGCACTCAGCGATCCCATTCTGTGAGCTTGTGTAGCCTAACACATCATGGCTGAGCTGTTGTTGCTCCTAGATGTTTCTACTTCACAACAACAGCACTTACAGTTGACCAGGGTAGCTCTAGCAGGTCAGAAATTTGACAAACTGACTTGATGGAAAGCTGTAACGCTGATGGAAAGCTGTTCCTATAACGGTGCCACGTTGAAAGTCATTGAGCTCTTCAGTGAGGCCATACATAATAAGTTAGACACTCACCGGACAACTTTGAAAGGTAGCTAGATATCTTCCTTTACATTTTCCAACTGATTTTTCTAATCCCTCTGATTGGTCTTCAACGGTTAATGGTCTTGGAACTCATGTGTTCCGGTAAACTGTTTGCCACTAGTGGCAGTAAATGTTGTTGCCACAGGTTTGCCACAAACTATGCAGTCTTTCAAGCGATTTGATATCTCATTCATCATTGGTAACATCAGAAACATACACGAAATGGCATGATGTGTTATATTTACGGAATGTAAAGTACATTAAATGTTTATCGATACGTATATATTGAATAGAGTTAGCTTTGACGTGCTTAATAACTCTCCTTCAATCAAGTAGAAGTGGAATCATGGCATGCGTCACACTCTTTCTTCCGCCATGCCAAAATAAATTATGTCACAGCGCTGTTTAACAAGCACCACTTCCTCATGATGTGGATCACACCAAGGCTCAAACCCAAGACCTCGGCATTGCTAGCACATGTGACTACCCTCCTGAAGCATCCTACCAGTTAGTGCCAAAAAGTTAGTCGGAAAGTTAGACCAGTTAGTCGAAAAGCTAGCTATTCACTTGCGCAAGTGAGGGACACTTCAGGCTGAGGAGCATGTTTCGCACATTCTCCATGTGTTACACATACATTTACATTTTTTACATTTTAGTCATTTAGCAGATGCTCTTATCCAGAGCGACTTACAGTAGAGTGCATACATTTTTATTACATTTTTACATACTGGTGGAGAAACCCACCCTGAAGCTATCAGTCCAGTCCACTGAAGAAAAAAAACAGTTTCTAATCAGCAATGATCATCAACTCTAGTTAATCATCTACAATGTGCAGTGGACAGGAGACGGGAGACACCAGGGGAAACTACCCTTATTCCTCATCCCTCCTCACAATCTCCCTTTGTCTTTTAAAAACAGTTTAACCCATCTATTCATCATATCATTTCATTTCATAGGAGCTCAGTTAATTTGTACTTTAGACTTTTTTTGCCATTTACAATAGCTCAATTACTTCAGTCTTTTGTCATTCTCTCTCTGTGACAGTGTTGATTGAAGAGATTGGAGAGAGAGAGAAAGAGAGAGAGAGGAGAGAGAAGAGAAAAGAGAAAATAGAGAGAGAGGAATGTTTGCTGTCATGTAAAGTCATTCAGCGGGAGAACGTGGCGTGTGGCCTTTCACTCAATACCATATCTCAACGTCTCAGAGACTATAGCTTTTTAACAATGAACCGTTCTGTAATCTGTCAAAACATTCTTGTATATTCGTTGTCGTGCTCTATTCCGCTGGTGACGTTCCACTCATGCGTTATTGTTGGTGATTAAAATAGCATTGTGCGCTAATTGCATCTAATGGTGGCTTAATGAGGTGTGACGACCCTCCCGCTCTGTCTGCTGTATTTTCTCTCTTTGCTCTTGTTCCTTATTAGGATGCCAGTGGGCGGAGTTGGAAGGGTCGTCAGCTTGATGGGAAACACCTGGGCTCGGGTGTGTCCCAGGATAAAGGCACCTCTTCCACAGTCATAGGGGAGACTCTCTCCAGGCAGACACCTTGTTTTTGGTTGTGATAGTGATGGTATTGAATAAATATATATTTTGATACACCTTGTCTCCACGTTGTCTCCCTTTTGTTGCGAACCCTGAGCCGGTTCGTAACAAGTGGGAGCTCGTCCGGGATCTTGAACTTGTGTTTGGGAGAAAACGTGGAGGTATGTTAAATTGAGGTGCTTGGTTTGTTAGTTTGAGTTTGGTGCTCAGTACTGGTTGCCTTTGTTGGTTTGGTTTGTGTGCTGGGTTGGAGAGAGTACATTGGTTAGTTTCCAGGTCCTGCCTAGCCTGGAAATGCTTGTTCTACTCGCTGTTGGAACATTGGTCTGAGGTGAGTACAATCAGCTGTGTACCTCGGTGGGAGATTTGGATAGGGTAGTGAAACTTACTACCTGGAGCTATAGCCTTTTTCCCCTGATAGGCTTAGCGACGTGTTTCATTTTTGGAATATGTTGGGCATTGTTAATGTTTGTTGTTTTTGTGTGGTGTCTGTGGACTGAGCAGTTGTCTCGGGAGCACATCCGTGGCTTGGTGGAATCTACCAGCGTGCTGGGGGGTTACTTCCTCGCCAGCGGGCTACAGTGCATAATTACCCACCGCAAATCTGCATGAAGACTAGGGTTGAGTTATTGTAGGTTTTGGGGAAGCTCCATATCTCATCTCTTTTCTGTGGTGCCCGGTGTGATTGTATTTTCTCTTGTTGTGGTCTGGTGTGCTCAGCAGAATTGTTGGAGTGACTATGAACCGTTGAGGAGTGACTATGAACCGTTGAGGAGTGACTATGAACCGTTGAGGAGTGACTATGAACCGTTGGGAGATACGGTCTCTTGTGTGCCCTGTTCCTGAGTGTTATGTGACTGACCATTGGTTGGTTTTGTCATGTTCTATCTTTCCTGTCTGTTCCCTCCTGGTCTTGTGTTCTCCTTTCCTCTTAAATGTTGCTTCCTGTGCACAAAGGTTGCTGAGGTCTGGGGAGAAGGAGGTTGGCTGGGGCCAGTGGAAGGTGAACATGTAACCTCGTAAATATGGGACGCAGAGGCTTGTGTCAATTTGGGACGCAGAGGCTTGTGTCAATTGGGACGCAGAGGCTTGTGTCAATTTGGGACGCAGAGGCTTGTGTCAATTTGGGACGCAGAGGCTTGTGTCAATTTGGGACGCAGAGGCTTGTGTCAATTTGGGACGCAGAGGCTTGTGTCAATTTGGGACGCAGAGGCTTGTGTCAATTTGGGACGCAGAGGCTTGTGTCAATTTGGGACGCAGAGGCTTGTGTCAATTTGGGACGCAGAGGCTTGTGTCAATTTGGGACGCAGAGGCTTGTGGTCAATTTGGGACGCAGAGGCTTGTGTCAATTTGGGACGCAGAGGCTTGTGTCAATTTGGGACGCAGAGGCTTGTGTCAATTTGGGACGCAGAGGCTTGTGTCAATTTGGGACGCAGAGGCTTGTGTCAATTTGGGACGCAGAGGCTTGTGTCAATTTGGGACGCAGAGGCTTGTGTCAATTTGGGACGCAGAGGCTTGTGTCAATTTGGGACGCAGAGGCTTGTGTCCAATTTGGGGACGCAGAGGCTTGTGTCAATTTGGGACGCAGAGGCTTGTGTCAATTTGGGACGCAGAGGCTTGTGTCAATTTGGGAACGCAGAGGCTTGTGTCAATTTGGGACGCAGAGGCTTGTGTCAATTTGGGACGCAGAGGCTTGTGTCAATTTGGGACGCAGAGGCTTGTGTCAATTTGGGACGCAGAGTCTTTGTGTCAATTTGGGGGACGCAGAGGCTTGTGTCAATTTGGGACGCAGAGGCTTGTGTCAATTTGGGGACGCAGAGGCTTGTGTCAATTTGGACGCAGAGGCTTGTGTCAATTTGGGACGCAGAGGCTTGTGTCAATTTGGGACGCAGAGGCTTGTTGTCAATTTGGGACGCAGAGGCCTTGTGTCAATTTGGGACGCAGAGGCTTGTGTCAATTTGGGACGCAGAGGCTTGTGTCAATTTGGGACGCAGAGGCTTGTGTCAATTTGGGACGCAGAGGCTTGTGTCAATTTGGGACGCAGAGGCTTGTGTCAATTTGGGACGCAGAGGCTTGTGTCAATTTGGGACGCAGAGGCTTGTGTCAATTTGGGACGCAGAGGCTTGTGTCAATTTGGGACGCAGAGGCTTGTGTCAATTTGGGACGCAGAGGCTTGTGTCAATTTGGGACGCAGAGGCTTGTGTCAATTTGGGACGCAGAGGCTTGTGTCAATTTGGGACGCAGAGGCTTGTGTCAATTTGGGACGCAGAGGCTTGTGTCAATTTGGGACGCAGAGGCTTGTGTCAATTTGGGACGCAGAGGCTTGTGTCAATTTGGGACGCAGAGGCTTGTGTCAATTTGGGACGCAGAGGCTTGTGTCAATTTGGGACGCAGAGGCTTGTGTCAATTTGGGACGCAGAGGCTTGTGTCAATTTGGGACGCAGAGGCTTGTGTCAATTTGGGACGCAGAGGCTTGTGTCAATTTGGGACGCAGAGGCTTGTGTCAATTTGGGACGCAGAGGCTTGTGTCAATTTGGGACGCAGAGGCTTGTGTCAATTTGGGACGCAGAGGCTTGTGTCAATTTGGGACGCAGAGGCTTGTGTCAATTTGGGACGCAGAGGCTTGTGTCAATTTGGGACGCAGAGGCTTGTGTCAATTTGGGACGCAGAGGCTTGTGTCAATTTGGGACGCAGAGGCTTGTGTCAATTTGGGACGCAGAGGCTTGTGTCAATTTGGGACGCAGAGGCTTGTGTCAATTTGGGACGCAGAGGCTTGTGTCAATTTGGGACGCAGAGGCTTGTGTCAATTTGGGACGCAGAGGCTTGTGTCAATTTGGGACGCAGAGGCTTGTGTCAATTTGGGACGCAGAGGCTTGTGTCAATTTGGGACGCAGAGGCTTGTGTCAATTGGGGACGCAGAGGCTTGTGTCAATTGGGACGCAGAGGCTTGTGTCAATTTGGACGCAGAGGCTTGTGTCAATTTGGGACGCAGAGGCTTGTGTCAATTTGGGACGCAGAGGCTTGTGTCAATTTGGGACGCAGAGGCTTGTGTCAATTTGGGACGCAGAGGCTTGTGTCAATTTGGGACGCAGAGGCTTGTGTCCAATTTGGGACGCAGAGGCTTGTGTCAATTTGGGACGCAGAGGCTTGTGTCAATTTGGGACGCAGAGGCTTGTGTCAATTTGGGACGCAGAGGCTTGTGTCAATTTGGGACGCAGAGGCTTGTGTCAATTGGGACGCAGAGGCTTGTGTCAATTTGGGACGCAGAGGCTTGTGTCAATTTGGGACGCAGAGGTTGTGTCAATTTGGGACGCAGAGGCTTGTGTCAATTTGGGACGCAGAGGCTTGTGGTCAATTTGGGACGCAGAGGCTTGTGTCAATTTGGGACGCAGAGGCTTGTGTCAATTTGGGACGCAGAGGCTTGTGTCATTTGGGACGCAGAGGCTTGTGTCAATTTGGGACGCAGAGGCTTGTGTCATTTGGGAAAACGGAGAGGCTTGTGTCAATTTGGGACGCAGAGGCTTGTGTCAATTTGGGACGCAGAGGCTTGTGTCAATTGGGACGCAGAGGCTTGTGTCAATTTGGGACGCAGAGGCTTGTGTCAATTTGGGACGCAGAGGCTTGTGTCAATTTGGACGCAGAGGCTTGTGTCAATTTGGGACGCAGAGGCTTGTGTCAATTTGGGACGCAGAGGCTTGTGTCAATTTGGGACGCAGAGGCTTGTGTCAATTGGGACGCAGAGGCTTGTGTCAATTTGGGACGCAGAGGCTTGTGTCAATTTGGGACGCAGAGGCTTGTGTCAATTTGGGACGCAGAGGCTTGTGTCAATTTGGACGCAGAGGCTTGTGTCAATTTGGGACGCAGATGCTTGGTCAATTTGGGACGCAGAGGCTTGTGTCAATTTGGGACGCAGAGGCTTGTGTCAATTTGGGACGCAGAGGCTTGTGTCAATTTTGGGACGCAGAGGCTTGTGTCAATTTGGGACGCAGAGGCTTGTGTCAATTTGGGACGCAGAGGCTTGTGTCAATTTGGGACGCAGAGGCTTGGTGTCAATTTGGGACGCAGAGGCTTGTGTCAATTTGGGGACGCAGAGGCTTGTGTCAATTTGGGACGCAGAGGCTTGTGTCAATTTGGGACGCAGAGGCTTGTGTCAATTTGGGACGCAGAGGCTTGTGTCAATTTGGGACGCAGAGGCTTGTGTCAATTTGGGACGCAGAGGCTTTTGGCTTGTGTCAATTTGGGACGCAGAGGCTTGTGTCAATTTGGGACGCAGAGGCCTGTGTCAATTTGGGGTTGAGAGCCCTGGTAGTTTCTTTTCCAAAAAAAGTTTAACCGTTATCAGTTGAACTACTCGGTCATGGAAAAAGAAGCGCTAGCACTCATTTGGGCGCTACAACACTTTGAAGGGTCCATGATGTGTCCTAATCAGAGGATAATGAGATGGTGTTTATTTTTACAATCCTTCCATCTCGATGTGAGGCATATCCGGTGAACTGGTAACGTGATTGCTGATGCGCTCTCTCGTGCGCCCTGTTCCTGAATATTTACGTGACTGACCGTTGTTTGGGGTTGTCATGTTCTGTCGTTCCTGTCTGTTCCCTCCTGGTCTCGTTTTCTTTCCTCTTAAAAGTTGCTTCCTGTGTAAAGGTTGCTGAGGTTTGGGGAGGAGGTTGTTTGGGGCAGGTGGAACTGTGAACATTTAACCCCTTGTCAATTTGGGACGCAGAGACTGGTACGTTGTTCCGGGGCCCTTGTTGGTCCCCGGTTTTATGGGGGGGTGTGTGACGACCCTCCCGCTCTGTCTGCTGTATTTTCTCTCTTTGCTCTTGTTCCTTATTAGGATGCCAGTGGGCGGAGTTGGAAGGGTCGTCAGCTTGATGGGAAACACCTGGGCTCGGGTGTGTCCCAGGATAAAGGCACCTCTTCCACAGTCATAGGGGAGACTCTCTCCAGGCAGACACCTTGTTTTTGGTTGTGATAGTGATGGTATTGAATAAATATATATTTTGATACACCTTGTCTCCACGTTGTCTCCCTTTTGTTGCGAACCCTGAGCCGGTTCGTAACAGAGGAGTGTCACGGAAGAATCATATTCAGAGAATTGTGGGTAAAACATTTTTTACTACACTAATAATGTTAGAATGTGGTCTAAAATGATGTCAGAATGTGGTCTAAAATGATGTCAGAATGTGGTCTAAAATGATGTCAGAATGTGGTCTAAAATGATGTCAGAATGAGGTCTAAAATGATGTCAGAATGTGGTCTAAAATGATGTCAGAATGAGGTCTAAAATGATGTCAGAATGAGGTCTAAAATGATGTCAGAATGTGGTCTAAAATGATGTCAGAATGAGGTCTAAAATGATGTCAGAATGAGGTCTAGAAAGAAAAGAAAACATACAGTAAAGTCCCCATTTCCTTATTTTTTCTTATTTTTTACCATATTTTTAAATGTTTATTTTTTTCTTTTTATTATTTTTTGGGGGGGTTACAGGTACGTTATCTATTACTTATTGTAAGTTTTAAACATGTACCCTTAGGCTGCCATTCAAAAATAAAAAATACGTAAGAAATAACTACAGAGATTAAGTGATAATTAATTTAGCATAAAGAGGAAAACAAAACTAGAACAAAACCAGCCAACATGTCTCCTCCCATTCCATCCCCCCAACTCCACCCAACCAACATGTCTCCTCCCATTCCATCCCCCCAACTCCACCCAGCCAACATGTCTCCTCCCATTCCATCCCCCCAACTCCACCCAGCCAACATGTCTCCTCCCATTCCCATCCCCCCAACCCCACCCAGCCAACATGTCTCCTCCCCATTCCCATCCCCCCAACCCCACCCAGCCAACATGTCTCCTCCCCCAACCCCCCTTGTGACAACACTGTTGATCGCCGTTTCTTCCCCGTCATTCTGTCATCAGACCACAATGTCTGGTTCAATTAAAATGTTTTTACCGAAATCAGGGATTTCCTCTGTCGTGGAAATTACCACCACGCACACCTGAAGTCAATCTTAAATGAATCCTTCTTTATTATCAGTAAGCTGGAGACTTTCCAACAAACTTATTGAACCATAGTACAAGTCAGTCGGGGCAGTCCCGTTAGTTGACTTATATACTGCTAACACAGACATGTTATATTTGCATGATTTATATCATTCATTATTCATTCATCTTTAATGTTTGGTTCATGCATGTGACTGACCAATACATCGTGAAACTTCCTCTTTCCAAGTTGAGACCTTGAAACTAAGATACCCCCGATCGGTTCTCAAAGCAAATTTCTGTCAAATTGCTTACACCGATAGTGAGGATTCCTCCCAGGCACGCTCAATCAATCACTTGAATGAACCCAGTCAAATTGTTTATTAGAAAAGCACCAAAATAAAATGTTCCTTCATCGCCTGATTTATTTTCAGAGTCAGAGAGAGTCAGCGTGGCACGATCATCTTCCATAAAGTAGTCCTTCACAACTTTTGCCCAATGATTTTTTTGTCGATAGTGCCTGCTAAATTCAGGGCAGCAATATTGTTGAGAACAGTAGTGACACTTTTGTAGTTCTCAGTGATATCTTTCAAAAAAAGCTACGGTAGCAAGGATTATCTACACATAGTGAGCAGCTCATGTGATAGACAGAAGCATACTACATGGCTGTCCAATGTGATCCTATCTATCGGCATGTCGTTTACATATTTGTTGTTGTTGTAATATAGTAGACGCTCTTATCCAGATCCACTTACAGTTAGTGAATTCATCTTCTAGGTGGGACAACCACATATCACAGTCATAGAAAGTACATTTTTCCTCATTATGTAGCTGTCAGTAGAGTCAGAGCTAGAAGGGGGCTGGGACTGTGGGGAAGCTGGTTCCAATATTGGGGTTCCAGGACATAGAATAGCTTGGACTGGGCTGAGCAGGAGCTGCCCTCCCGTAGGGGTGGGAGGGCCAAGAGACGTGAAGTGGAATACTCTGGTTGGGGAGTATGGTGTGAGCATAGCCTGAAGGTATGGAGGATATGTCTTTTAGTGGATGTGAGCTTCAACTGGAAGCCAGTGGAGCGTGCGGAGGAGCGGGGTGATATGAGAGGACTTGAGAAGGTTAAAAACCAGGAAGGCTGAACACCAGGCAGGCTGCAGCGTTCTGGATAAGTTGCAGGGGTTTGATGGCACAAGCGGGGAGCCCAGCCAACAGAGAGTTGCAGATGTCCAGACGGGACAGGACAAGTGCTTGGATAAGGACCTGTACCACTTCCTGTGTGAGGGTCGTACTCTACGGATGTTGTAGAGCATGAAACTGCTGGAAGGGTCACTGCTTTGATGTTTGCAGGGAACGGCAGGGTGTAGTCCAGGGTCACGCCAAGGTTCTTTGCACTCTGGGAGGGTTGTCTTCTCCAGACTCTCCACTTTGGTTAAATAGCACATTAGCAGTGAGCACCGCCAATGATTCATTTACAAGTTTTATGCTAAACAAAAATATAAACACAACATGTAAAGTGTTGGTCACATGTTTCATGAGCTGAAATAAAAGATCCCAGAAATGTTCCATACGCACAAAAAGCTTATTTCTGTGTTTACATTCCTGTTAGTGAGCATTTCTCCTTTGCCAAGATAATCGATCCACCTGACAGGTGTGACATATCAAGAAGCTGATTTTAAACAGCATGAGTATTTAGCAGTACGTCCAACCGGCCTCAGAACCACAAACCACGTGTAACCACACCAGCCCAGGACCTCCACATCCAGCTACTTCACATGAGGGATCGTCTGAGACCAGCCACCCGGACAGCTGATGAAACTGAGGAGTATTTATGTCTGTCATTTTTTTAGGGGAAAAACTCATTCTGATTGGCTGGGCCTGGCTCCCAAGCGGCTGCGCCCCTGTCCATTCATGTGAAATCCATAGATTCGAGTACAAGTCAAAAGTTTGGACACACCTACTCATTCCAGGGTTTTTCTTTATTTGTACTATTTTCTACATTATAGAATAATAGTGAAGACATCAAAACTATGAAATAACACATATGGAATCATGTAGTAACCAACCCCATTCTTCCTGCTATCCAGCACCTCTATACCAGGCGGTGTCAGAGGGAGGCCCTAAAAATGGTCAATGACTCCAGCCACCCTAGTCATAGACAGTTCTTTTTGCTACCGCATGGGAAGCGGTACCGGAGCACCAAGTCCAGGTCCAAGAGGTTTCTAAACAGCTTCTACCCCCAAGCCATAAGACTCCTGAACATCTAATCAAATGGCTACCCAGACTATTTGCATTGCCCCCCCCCCCCACACTGCTACTCTCTGTTATTATCTATGCATAGCCACTTTAATAACTCTACCTGCATGTACATAATTAAATCAATTACCTCGAAACCGGTGCCCCCGCACATTGGCACTTTGACTCGGTACCGGTACCCCCTGTATATAGTCTCACTATTGTTATTTACGGCTGCTCTTCAATTATTTGTTATTCTTATCTCTTACTTTTTTGTTGTTGTATTTTCTTAAAACTGCATTGTTGGTTAAGGGCTTGTAAGTAAGCATTTCATTGTAAGGTCTAAACCTGTTGTATTCGGCGCATGTGACAAATAACAAAGCATTTGATATGATTTGATGTTTTAATGAAGTTAGACACAAACCTCCAAATACCCTATAATTTCCGTTCTCAGAACTTTCAAGGAACCAGATTAAAACATTCTCAGCACCTCCCTGCAACCTGAAAATAAACGTTCCCAGAACAGACAAAATGTTAACTTCAGTTCTCAGAACGTTAAAAAAAACAATCCGTATTAATCAAATTCAAATCAAATGTATTTATATAGCCCTTCTTACATCAGCTGATATCTCAAAGTGCTGTACAGAAACCCAGCCTAAAAACCCCCAACAGCAAGTAATGCAGGTGTATTGTTCAGTAAACGTATGGCTTTATTCCCTCAACCAATGTGAAAACAAAAACATACTTTCCCACAACTTCCAAGTTATGCTAGCTGAGCTAAATGGGGAATAGGTTGCCATTTGGGACAGAAGCACTACACTGTGAATGGAAACAAAGTGTTTTTTTATTCAGAGCCAAGGAGCCACTTGTCCTTGTGCTGTATGTGTTACCCTCTGAGACACAGCACTTGTTCCCAGTGTGAGGTTAGTTGTTGAGCGTGGAGAGACAGAGAGGAGGTGAAGGAGGGCAGGTAGGGAGGGAGGGAGAGAGAGAAAGAGGAGGGAAGAAAGAGTGTGTTTGAGTTCAGGGGACACTGTGTTTCACCTCCCGTTCCTTCCAGTGAGAAGTCTGAGTCACTCCTTCTGGCCCAAATGATATATATATATATATATATATATATATATATATATATATATATATATATATATATAGAGAGAGAGAGAGAGAGAGAGAGAGAGAGAGAGAGAGAGAGAGAGAGAGAGAGAGAGAGAGAGAGAGAGAGAGAGAGAGAGAGAGAGAGAGAGAGAGAGAGAGAGAGAGAGAGAGAGAGAGAGAGAGAGAGAGAGAGAGAGAGAGAGAGAGAGAGAGAGAGAGAGAGGAGAGAGAGAGAGGAGAGAGAGAGAGAGAGAGAGAGAGAGGAGAGAGAGAGAGAGAGAGAGAGAGAGAGAGAGAGAGAGAGGAATTGATGCAAAAAGACATTCCTATTTATTTTTAAAGCATTTTCTCCCAGGCTCACAAACACAAAGTGAAGTGGCTGCCACACCACCACTAGTCCCAGTCAACTATCCCTACAGGAGACCAGTCAACTATCCCTACAGGAGACCAGTCAACTATCCCTACAGGAGACCAGTCAACTATCCCTACAGGAGACCAGTCAACTATCCCTACAGGAGACCAGTCAACTATCCCTACAGGAGACCAGTCAACTATCCCTACAGGAGACCAGTCAACTATCCCTACAGGAGACCAGTCAACTATCCCTGCAGGAGACCAGTCAACTATCCCTGCAGGAGACCAGTCAACTATCCCTGCAGGAGACCAGTCAACTATCCCTACAGGAGACCAGTCAACTATCCCTACAGGAGACCAGTCAACTATCCCTGCAGGAGACCAGTCAACTATCCCTGCAGGAGACCAGTCAACTATCCCTACAGGAGACCAGTCAACTATCCCTGCAGGAGACCAGTCAACTATCCCTGCAGGAGACCAGTCAACTATCCCTGCAGGAGACCAGTCAACTATCTCTGCAGGCAGAAGGTCATACACAGGAGGAGGCAGGTAGCTGGGTCCAGGGGCAGGCAGAAGGTCATACACAGGAGGAGGCAGGTAGCTGGGTCCAGGGAGAGGCAGAAGGTCATACACCGGAGGAGGCAGGTAGCTGGGTCCAGGGACAGGCAGAAGGTCATAAACAGGAGGAGGCAGGTAGCTGGGTCCAGGGCAGGCAGAAGGTCATACACAGGAGGAGGCAGGTAGCTGGGTCCAGGGGCAGGCAGAAGGTCATACACAGGAGGAGGCAGGTAGCTGGGTCCAGGGGCAGGCAGAAGGTCATACACAGGAGGCGGCAGGTAGCTGGGTCCAGGGGCAGGCAGATGGTCATACACAGGAGGAGGCAGGTAGCTGGGTCCAGGGGCAGGCAGGTCATACACAGGAGGAGGCAGGTAGCTGGGTCCAAGGGCAGGCAGAAGGTCATACAACAGGAGGAGGCAGGTAGCTGGGTCCAGGGGCAGACAGAAGGTCATACACAGGAGGAGGCAGGTAGCTGGGTCCAAGGGCAGGCAGAAGGTCATACAACAGGAGGAGGCAGGTAGCTGGGTCCAAGGGCAGGCAGAAGGTCATACAACAGGAGGAGGCAGGTAGCTGGGTCCAGGGGCAGACAGAAGGTCATACACAGGAGGAGGCAGGTAGCTGGGTCCAGGGGCAGGCAGAAGGTCATACACAGGAGGAGGCAGGTAGCTGGGTCCAGGGACAGGCAGAAGGTCATACACAGGGGGTCCAAACAGGCAACAGTACAGGCAGGGAAAAGGCTAGTAATGTTGTCCGGGAGATCAGGCAATAGGTTGATTACAGGAAATCCAATAGGCTAAAGTACAGGCAGGGAATAGGCAAAAGACGTCGTTAGTGAGGCAGGCAAAAACTATCATACACGGGAGGATTAAATTACGGGAAAACCAGAGCTCCGAATGTGTCCCAAAACAAAAAATACCTCACAATGATGGGGAGCAATGAACTGAACTAATTAATGTGTGATAATAACACACAGGTGTGTGAACAGGTGATCAGAGTTCAGGTGATCAGGATCTGGAGAGTGAACTGCATTCAGGGGATCTATGTGTTTGACAGGGCCTTCCCCTGTGGCTCAGTTGGTAGAGCATGGTGTTTGCAACGCCAGCATGGTGTTTGCAACGCCAGGGTTCTGGGTTTAATTCCCACGGTGGGCCAGTACAAAAAAAAAATGCATGAAATGAAATGTATGCATTCACTACTGTAAGTCGCTCTGGATAAGAGTGTCTGCTAAATGACTAAAATGTGAGTTGGAAGTTATGATTTCGACACCTTGTAAAGTCCATGTGCCGACGAATTGATGCTGTTCTGAAGGCAAAATGAGGTGCAATTTTGGTATTCTTAACGTTTTGTACACTCAGCGTATCTGGCTCGTGTTAAGAGGGAAACCTACTCCCAGCTTCCTCAGTAATTGGTATGTTTGAGGATTTTCCCAGACCCTGTATGATAAACATTAGGTCCTAGGCATTCAGCCAGGCGTATTACATATGCAAGTAGCCATATCTACTGTTACACATTGAAAGCCAATAGTGGAAACAATCAGGGCTTGATTTGTAACAGGCTTTTAAATATTTAATGAGACTCTTTATCATTTGATGGACATTACATTTGGGAATAAAGAGATAATTATTTTTTGAAAATATATCATTGCCTTCATTGAGGCTTGTTCTCTGTTTTGATTAACCAGGCTCTTAACACATCATTACTACAGGATGTAAAGAAGACACCGTTACAAGATTACAACGATAATTATCTATAACAACAGTAGCCAGCTGTTTCATGGTCAGCTGTCTTTTTTATGATAACAATAAAAGTTCATGTGAAAGACACACACACGCACGCACACACGCACACACACACACACACATGCACACACGCACACACACACACCCACACGCACGCACTCACGTGCACACACATGCACGAACACACACACACACACGCACGCACGCACGGACACGCACACACATGCACGAACACACGCACGCACGCACATGCACACAAATGCACGAACACACACACGCACGCACGCACGCGCACACAGACATGCACGAACACACACACACACACGCAAAAACACACACACACAAACACACAAACACACACACGTGCACACGTACACGTGCACACTAGGTTTGAATGGCGGGAACCTGGGTTTACGAGATTAACCGTCCAAAACCACTCCGTTATGAGAATGTTTTTCCCCGAGATAAATAACTGCGGAAAAACAATTAATTATATCAACAGCATGACGTGAAATGGTACTGTTATATCTACTGCCTTCTCTACTGCCTTCTCTACTGCCTTCTCTACTGCCTTCTCTACTGCCTTCTCTCTGCTCTCTGCTGTTATATCTACTGCCTTCTCTACTGCCTTCTCTACTGCCTTCTCTACTGCCTTCTCTACTGCCTTCTCTACTGCTCTCTGCTGTTATATCTGATGTCTAAATCTGTCTTCTCTACTGCCTTCTCTCTGCTCTCTGCTGTTATATCTGATGTCTAAATCTGTCTTCTCTACTGCCTTCTCTCTGCTCTCTGCTGTTATATCTGATGTCTAAATCTGTCTTCTCTACTGCCTTCTCTACTGCCTTCTCTCTGCTCTCTGCTGTTATATCTGATGTCTAAATCTGTCTTCTCTACGGCCTTCTCTACTGCCTTCTCTCTGCTCTCTGCTGTTATATCTGATGTCTAAATCTGTCTTCTCTACTGCCTTCTCTACTGCCTTCTCTCTGCTCTCTGCTGTTATATCTGATGTCTAAATCTGTCTTCTCTACTGCCTTCTCTACTGCCTTCTCTCTGCTCTCTGCTGTTATATCTGATGTCTAAATCTGTCTTCTCTACGGCCTTCTCTACTGCCTTCTCTCTGCTCTCTGCTGTTATATCTGATGTCTAAATCTGTCTTCTCTACTGCCTTCTCTACTGCCTTCTCTCTGCTCTCTGCTGTTATATCTGATGTCTAAATCTGTCTTCTCTACTGCCTTCTCTACTGCCTTCTCTCTGCTCTCTGCTGTTATATCTGATGTCTAAATCTGTCTTCTCTACTGCCTTCTCTACTGCCTTCTCTCTGCTCTCTGCTGTTATATCTGATGTCTAAATCTGTCTTCTCTACTGCCTTCTCTACTGCCTTCTCTCTGCTCTCTGCTGTTATATCTGATGTCTAAATCTGTCTTCTCTACTGCCTTCTCTACTGCCTTCTCTCTGCTCTCTGCTGTTATATCTGATGTCTAAATCTGTCTTCTCTACTGCCTTCTCTACTGCCTTCTCTCTGCTCTCTGCTGTTATATCTGATGTCTAAATCTGTCTTCTCTACTGCCTTCTCTACTGCCTTCTCTCTGCTCTCTGCTGTTATATCTGATGTCTAAATCTGTCTTCTCTACTGCCTTCTCTACTGCCTTCTCTCTGCTCTCTGCTGTTATATCTGATGTCTAAATCTGTCTTCTCTACTGCCTTCTCTACTGCCTTCTCTCTGCTCTCTGCTGTTATATCTGATGTCTAAATCTGTCTTCTCTACTGCCTTCTCTACTGCCTTCTCTCTGCTCTCTGCTGTTATATCTGATGTCTAAATCTGTCTTCTCTACTGCCTTCTCTACTGCCTTCTCTCTGCTCTCTGCTGTTATATCTGATGTCTAAATCTGTCTTCTCTACTGCCTTCTCTACTGCCTTCTCTCTGCTCTCTGCTGTTATATCTGATGTCTAAATCTGTCTTCTCTACTGCCTTCTCTACTGCCTTCTCTCTGCTCTCTGCTGTTATATCTGATGTCTAAATCTGTCTTCTCTACTGCCTTCTCTACTGCCTTCTCTCTGCTCTCTGCTGTTATATCTGATGTCTAAATCTGTCTTCTCTACGGCCTTCTCTACTGTCTTCTCTACTGCCTTCTCTACTGCCTTCTCTCTGCTCTCTGCTGTTATATCTGATGTCTAAATCTGTCTTCTCTACTGCCTTCTCTACTGCCTTCTCTCTGCTCTCTGCTGTTATATCTGATGTCTAAATCTGTCTTCTCTACTGCCTTCTCTACTGCCTTCTCTCTGCTCTCTGCTGTTATATCTGATGTCTAAATCTGTCTTCTCTACTGCCTTCTCTACTGCCTTCTCTCTGCTCTCTGCTGTTATATCTGATGTCTAAATCTGTCTTCTCTACTGCCTTCTCTACTGCCTTCTCTCTGCTCTCTGCTGTTATATCTGATGTCTAAATCTGTCTTCTCTACGGCCTTCTCTACTGCCTTCTCTACTGCCTTCTCTACTGCCTTCTCTACTGCCTTCTCTACTGCCTTCTCTACTGCCTTCTCTACGGCCTTCTCTACGGCCTTCTCTACTGCCTTCTCTACAGACAGCCCATCTCAGGGTCGGGGACAGGCAGCCCATCTCAGGGTGGGGACAGACAGCCCATCCCAGGGTGGAGGGACAGACAGCCCATCTCAGGGTGGGGACAGGCAGCCCATCTCAGGGTGGGGACAGACAGCCCATCTCAGGGTGGGGACAGACAGCCCATCTCAGGGTGGGGACAGGCAGCCCATCTCAGGGTGGGGGACAGGCAGCCCATGTCAGGGTGGGGACAGACGGCCCATCTCAGGGTGGGGGACAGGCAGCCCATCTCAGGGTGGGGACAGACGGCCCATCTCAGGGTGGGGGACAGGCAGCCCATCTCAGGGTGGGGGACAGGCAGCCCATCTCAGGGTGGGGACAGGCAGCCCATCTCAGGGTGGGGACAGACAGCCCATCTCAGGGTGGGGGACAGGCGGCCCATCTCAGGGTGGGGACAGACAGCCCATCTCAGGGTGGGGGACAGGCGGCCCATCTCAGGGTGGGGACAGACAGCCCATCTCAGGGTGGGGACAGACAGCCCATCTCAGGGTGGGGGACAGACAGCCCATCTCAGGGTGGGGGACAGGCGGCCCATCTCAGGGTGGGGGACAGACAGCCCATCTCAGGGTGGGGACAGGCAGCCCATCTCAGGGTGGGAACAGACAGTCCATCTCAGTATGGAGCGCAGTTCATTATACATGTAGACCTATCATCTCATCATGGCAACTTTTTTTCTTGTGACACGTAGGCCTATATTTGTTGCAGCGTAGCCTATTCTCCGGTAATATAAGGACCAAATACACATCTAATTAACGCATCTCCATCTGGCTTTCGGGGGTCACCTTCATTTTTAGTTTATAGCAGCTGCAGAGTTTTGAATATCTTTGCTTTAAATCACTTGCCTTCCTCTCTCTCTATCATCAATTTCAAAATAGATAATCCTGTTCAATATTGATACATACGCTACATGTACAATAGTATGTGGACACCCTTTAAATTAGTGGATTCAGCTATTTCAGCCACACCCGTTGCTGACAGGTGTATAAAATTGAACACACAGCCATGCAATCTCCATAGACAAACATTGGCAGTAATATGGCCTTACTGAAGAACTCAGTGACTTTCAACGTGGCACTGTCATAGGATGCCAACTTTCTAACAAATCAGTTTGTCACATTTCTGCCCTGCTAGTGCTGCCCCGGTAAACTGTAAGTGCTGTTATTGTATGGCGGAAACGTCTAGGAGCAACAATGGCTCAGCTGCGAAGTGGTAGGCCATACAAGCTCACAGAACTGGACTGCCGAGTGCAGAAGCACATAAAAATCACCTGTCCTCGGTTGCAACACTCAGTACTGAGTTCTAAACCGCCTCTGGAAGCAACGTCAGCACAACTGTTCGTCGGAAGGTTCATGAAATGGGTTTCCATGGCAGAGCAGCCGCACACAAGCAGAGCAGCCGATCACCATGTGCAATGCCAAGCGTCGACTGGATCGGGGTAAAGCCCGCCGTCATTGGACTCTGGAGCAGTGGAAACACGTTCTCTGCAGTGATGAATCACGCTTCACTATCTGGCAGTCCGGCAGACGAATCTGGGTTTGGCGGTTGCCAGGAGAACGCCACCTGCCCCAATACACAGTGCCAACTGTAAAGGTGCTGTTATTGTGAAGTGGAAATGTATAGCACAGCCGGGCACGTGGTTGGCCATTGTGGCTGTGACCGCGGATTGTCCCGGGTTTGTGACTGTTTAGATCACTGCTGTTTGTTGTTTTCAATCTTCCCTGTGACCTGCCCTGTCTGGAACCGCGAGGAGTAACAGCATAACCTACGTTGCTAGCTACCATGACAAAGACCAAAGTCGGCAGGAGTACCATTGAGGACAGTGGTGTGTCTATCAAAGGTGAAGGATCTTTTAAATGAACAAAAATAGTTCTACAAGCATTTGTTACACCAACAAGAAAATAGCTTCATATTTTTTGTCCAAATACTGGTGGATTCAACTAATAAAACAATGGATGATCTGACCAGAAAGATCCAGGACCTGAAGAACAGTTTGCAGTTCTCCAAGAGGCAGCTTGATGAGTTGAAACAGAAGACCGGCAAGCTGACAGCAATCTGTAAGTCATGGAGAGAGGACATCAGTTCTGTGTGTGAATCGATAATAACAATGATGGAGACATCAGACTCGAAGGGACAATCAAGGCAGAACAACATGGTTGTGGACGGAATTGCAGAATCCACTGAGGACAAAGTGAGGGAAATTATCTCTGAGAAATTGAAGATGCACCACAGGAAGATTGAGGTGGAGCCCACAGGACTGGAAAACCCACAACAGCCCCAGGTGACAGGCCCAGGCCAATAGTGGTCAAGTTCCTGAGGTTCAAGAACGAGGTAGATGTTCTGGAAAGACCCAAGAACTTGAGAGGAACGTATATCTTCCTCAACGAGGACGATCCTGAAGCTGTGCGCCAGAAGAGGAAAGAACTGATCCCAGAAGCCTGGAAGGGATGAGAGAGCCAAGCCTATGGGTTCGTAGCTTCAACCCCGTAACACACACACACCAATGGATAAATTGATGGCTGAATGTATATTTTTTTTCTCTTGCTTTGTTTGCTCTTTTCCATATTATGTCTATCTCTGATATGCCACCCAGGACATCAGATAACATTCATATATTAGCGATTGCTGAGACTCACTTACATAATTCATTTGATGATATATCACTAGCAATACAAGGATATAACATCTATAGAAGAGACAGGAATGCTTATGGGGGAGGTGTTGCTGTATTTATTCAGAGCCATGTTCCTGTAATGCTGTAATCCAGGCTCTATCACAACCGGCCGTGGTTGGGTGTCCCATAGGCCGGCGCACAATTGGCCCAGCGACATCTGGGTTTGGCCTGTGTAGGCCAACATAGTAATTAAGCATTTGTTCTTAACTGACTTGCCTAATTAAATAAAGGTTAATTCAAAAAAATACAATTAAAAATGCTTAGAGAAGATCTTATGTCAAGTGTTATTGAAGTGTTGTGGTTGCAGGTTCACTTGGCCCATCTAAAGCCTTTTCTTTTGGGGTGTTGCTATTGGCCACCAAGGTCGAACAGTCGTTATCTAAATAATATGTGTGAAATGCTTGACAGTGTATGTGATGTAAACAGAGAGGTCTACTTTCTTGGGGACCTGAATATTGACTGGTTTTCATCAAGCCGTCCACTAAAGAGGAAGCTTCTTACTGTCAGCAGTGCCTGTAATCTGGTTCAGGTTATTAATCAAACTACCAGGGTGTTTACAAACATTACAGGAACAAGATCATCCACATGTATCAATCACATTTTTACTAATACTGTAGAACTTTGTTCTGAAGCTGTATCCGTACCCATTGGATGCAGTGATCACAATATAGTGGCTATATCCAGGAAAGCCCAAGTTCCAACAGCTGGTCCTAAAATAGTGTATAAGAGATCATACAAAATATTTTGCTGTGACACTTATGTTGATGGTGTTAAAAATATTGGTTGGTCTGATGTGATTAATAAGGGGCATCCAGATGCTGCACTTGATGGATTTATGAAATTGCTTCCAATTATTGATAAACATGCACCTGTTAAGAAACTGACTGTTACAACTGTTAAGGCCCCATGGATTGATGAGGAATTGAACAATTGTATGGTTGAAAGAGATGGGGCAAAAGGAGTGGCTAATAAGTCTGGCTGCACATCTGACTGGCTGACTTACTGCATATTGAGAAATTATGTGACTTAACTCAAGAAGCCAAGAACAATGATATAACGAATGAGTACTTTAATTGAAACTATGGGCAGAAATACAAATTCAACTCCATCTTTCATTGAATCAGATTGCATATTCATCACAAAACCATTTGATGTTGCCAATTATTTTAATGATTACTTAATTGGCAAAGTGGGCAAACTTAGGCAGGAAATGCCATCAACGAACAATGACCCATTGTATTCCTGCATAAAAAAAAACAAAATAATTAAAGAAAAGCAATGCAAGAACACAAAGTTAGTGTGGGAGAGGTGGAAAAAATATTATCTATCAATGACAAACCTCCTGGCATTAGATGTAAAGCTACTGAGGATGGTAGCTGACTCTATAGCCGCTCCTATCTGTCATATCTCTAAATCTGAGAATAGAGGAAAGTCTCCCTCTCTACCACATCTCCTGTCTCGACCTGTGAATGCTCAGCTATGAAAAGCCAACTGACATTTACTTCTGAGGTACTGACCTGTTAAAACCTCTACAACCACTGTGATTATTATTTGACCCTGCTGGTCATCTATGAACGTTTGAACATCTTGAAGAACGATCTGGCCGTAAATGGCCATGTACTCTTATAATCTCCACCCAGCACAGCCAGAAGAGGACTGTGAGCCTGGTTCCTCTATAGGTTTCTTCCTAGGTTTTGGCCTTTCTAGGGAGTTTTTCCTAGCCACCGTGCATCTACATCTGCATTGCTTTGCTGTTTGGGATTTTAGGCTGGGTTTCTGTACAGCACTTTGAGACATCTGCTGATGTTAAAATGGCTTCATATATACATTTGATTGATTGACTTTTCCTCAGTCCTGGAGGGAAGCCAAAGTAATTCCAATCCCCAACAGTGGTAAAGTGGCCTTTACTGGTTCTAACAGCAGACCTGTAAGCTTCCTGCTAGCTCTTAGAAAACTGTTGGATTTGTTTTGGGATCAAATACTGTCACACCCTGATCTGGTTGACCTGTCTTTGTGATTGTCTACAACTCCCCTCCGAGTATCACGCATCTTCCTCATTATTCCCAGGGTATTTATTCCTGTGTTCTCAGTTTGTCTGTTGCCAGTTTGTCTTGTCTTGTCAAGCTTACCAGCATGTTTTTTCCGAGCACCTGTTTTTTACTAGTCTCTGTTTTTCTTGTCCATCTGCCTCCTGTGTCTACATCTGCTATTTCTCTGTAAACAAATCAACAACAGACTTTCATCGTGCTTATAGAGAAGGGCACTCAAAATGTACTACATTGACACAAATGACTGATGATTGGTTGAAATAAATTGATAATAAGTCGATTGTGGGAGCTGTACTATTAGATATTTTTTACCTTAACCTGTTGTTGGAAAAAAACGTCTGTGTTATGGCTTTTCCACCTCTGCCACATCATGGCTATCTATCTAATAGAACTCAAAGGATTTTCTTTAGTGGAAGCCTTTCTAATGTCAAACATGTAAAGTGTGGTGTACCGCAGGGCAGCTCTCTAGGACCTCTACTCTTTTCTATTTTTACCAAAGAATCTAAGGTAACGCCAAGTAATCAAACTGTCATGGTCAAAACATGGTTGTAAAGACGGGGAGAGGTCTAGCCGTAATAAAGAGATGCTCTATTTTTTTGACACCACACTCCAAAAAGCAACTTCTGCAGACTCTAGTTTTGTCCTATCCTGATTATTGTCTTGTCGTGTGATGCAAGGAAAGAGTTAGTTAAGCTTCAGCTGGCCCAGAACAGAGGGGCACGTCTTGCTCTTCATTGTAATCAGAGGGCTGATATAAATACTATGCATGCCAGTCTCTCTTGGCTAAGAGTCAAGGAGAGATAGACTGCATCACTTCACTTCTTCTTTTTATAGGAAACAATCATGTGTAGGAAATCCCAAATTGTTTGTATAGTCAACTTACACACAGCTCTGACACACACATTTACCCCAGCAGACATGCCACCAGGGGTCTTTTCACAGTCTCCGAATCCAGAACAAATTCAAGAAAGCATTCGCCATTACATTTTTTTTTTTTTACATTTTAGTCATTTAGCAGACACTCTTATCCAGAGCAACTTACAGTAGTGAATGCATACATTTCATAAAATGTTTTTCCCCATACTGGTCCCCCGTGGGAATCAAACCCACATCCCTGGCGTTGCAAACACCATGCTCTACCAACTGAGCCACACGGGACCACATAGAGCCCTTATTGAATGGAACTCCGTTCCATCTCATATTGCTAAAAAAAAACAGCAAACCTGGTTTAAAAAAACAGATAAAGCAACACTTCACGGCACAACGCCTCACCCCTAGTTGATCTAGATAGTTTGTTTGTATGCATTGATATGTGTGCCTACATTTTTTCATGTAGTTCTGTACTTGAGCTGTTCTTGTCTATTAATGTCCTGTATTATGTCATGTTTTATGTTTTGTGTGGACTCCAGGAAGAGTAGCTACTGCTTTCGCAACAGCTAATGGGGATCCGAATAAAATACCAAATACCAAATATCAAAATACCTCAAACTTATCGAACACCTTTGGAATGAATTGGAATGCTGACTGCGAGCCAGGCCTAATCGCCCAACATCAGTGTCCAACCTCACTAATGTTCTTGTGGCTGAATGGAAGCAAAATCCCACAGCAACATTCCAACCTATAGTGGAAAGCCTTCCCAGAATAGTGGAGGATGTTATAGCAGCAAAGGCAGGACCAACTCCATAACAATGCCCATGATTTTGGAATGAGATGTTTGACGAGCAGGTGTCCACATACTTTTGGTCATGTAGTGTTGGCAAAAACAAGTATGTGAACCTTTGGAAATACTTGGATTTCTGCATAAATTGGTCATACAATTTGATCTGAACTTCATCTAGGTCACAACAATAGATAAACACAGTCTGCTTAATCTAATAACACACAAACAATTATACGTTTTCATGTCTTTATTGAACACACCGTGTAAACATTCACAGGGCAGGGTGGAAAAAGTATGTGAACCCTTGGATTTAATAACTGGTTGACCCTCCTTTGGCAGGAATAAACTCAACCAAATGTTTTCTGTAGTTGCGGATCATACCTGCACAACGGTCAGGAGGAATTTTGGACCATTCCTCTTTACAAAACTGTTTCAGTTCAGCAATATTCTTGGGATGTCTGGTGTGAACTGCTTTCTTGATGTCATGCCACTGCATCTCAATTGGGTTGAGGTAAGGACTCTGACTGGGCCACTCCAGAAGGTGTATTTTCTTCTGTTGAAGCCATTCTGTTGTTGATTTACTTCTGTGTTTTGGGTCGTTGCCCTGTTGCATCACCCAACTTATGTTGAGTGTCAATTGGTGGACAGATAGCCTAACATTCTCCTGCAAAACGTCTTGATAAACTTGGGAATTCATTTTTCCGTTGTTTATAGCAAGCTTTCCAGGCCCTGAGGCAGCAAAGCAGCCCCAAACCATGATGCTCCCTCGACAATACTTTACAGTTGGGAAGAGGTTTTGATGTTGGTGTGCTGTGCCTTTTTTTCTCCACACATAGTGTTGTGTGTTCCTCCCAAACAACTCAACTGTAGTTTGCAAACTTCAGACGTGCAGAATTTTATTTTTTTGGAAAGCAGTAACTTCTTCCGTGGTGTACTCCCATGAACACCATTCTTGTTTAGTGTTTTACATATCGTAGACTCGTCAACAGAGATGTCAGCATGTTCCAGAGATTTCTGTAAGTCTTTAGCTGACACTCTAGGATTCTTCTTAACCTCATTGAGCATTCTGCACTGTGCTCTTGCAGTCATCTTTGCAGGACGGCCACTCCTAGGCTTTTAGAGCTACTTTTGTAAACCTTTCCATCTTTTTTCAAGTCAACAATTCTTCATCTTAGGTCTTCTGAGATCTTTTTTGTTTGAGGCATGGTTCACATCAGACAAAGCTTCTTGTGAATAGCAAACTCAAATTTTGTGAGTGTTTTATGTAGGGCAAGGCAACTCTATCCAACATCTCCAATCTCGTATCATTGATTGGACTCCAGGTTAGCTGACTCCTGACTCCACTTAGCTTTTGGAGAAGTCATTAGCCTAGGGGTTCACTTTTTCCAACCTACACTGTGAATGTCTAAAATTATATATTCAATATAGACATGAAATATACAATAATTTGTGTGTTATTAATTTAAGCACAATATGTTTGTCTATTGTTGTGTCTAAGGTGAAGATCAGATCAAATTTCATGACCAATTCATGCAGAAATCCAGGTAATTCCAAAGGGTTCATATACTTTTTCTTGCCACTGTATGCCACTGTATACACTGTATATAGATGTCCTTACCTACCTCTTTCATGTAACACATTCAATGCAGTATTAGCCTTATATTTAGCTAATCAATCATAGGTTATGCATAATACGCTTCTAACAAGCCACTGTCTCTTGTGCAATATGCACACACCTGTGCTCCACTGGCCTCTCTCCTTAAAAAAAAACACACCTTAGCTCTTGGAGTCCCATGCAGGAAAATCTAGACTACAATAGATTGCTGGACTTTTTTGGGGTTGGCTTGTTGCATTTCTTATACCAATAGACAATTGCCGTTATATATTCAGACCCATAAGGATTCAATCTTCATGATGAGAAGTGAATGCAGTCTGCATCTAATTCAGCCCTATTTTATTCAAGCATGTCATTTAGGATGATGAAGATAAGGACAATGACATGTATTTCATTTAACTGTTGAAAGCGAGGAAGGTATGAAGCAACAATAGAGAGAGAAAGAGGAGGTAGGCTAATAACATTAGGGGAAATATTATGAAAGGTAGACAGTGCATTCGGAAAGTATTCAGACCCCTTGACTTTTTTCAAATGTTTTAAAGTGGATAACAATAAAAATATCCTCATCCATCTTCACACATTACCCCATAATGACGAAGTGAAACAGGTTTTTATACATTTTTGCATAATGTATAAAACAAATAATACAGAAATACCTTATTTACATAAGAATACAGACCCTTTACTATGAGACTCAAAATTGAGCTCAGGTGCATCCTCTTTCCATTGATCATCCTTGAGATGGCGCCAACTCAGCTTTTAGCTCCTAAGCAACTTTGCAGTATTTTGTTTTTGTTTTGTGTTATTTCTTCCATTATTAGCCCAGAACATTTTTGTGTTATTACATACTGCTGGAAATAACTTTTGGATATTAGAGCGATGGTAACTCACCAGCATTACAACCAGGAATACGACTTTCCCGAATTGGATCCTTTGTTCGTACAGTGACTTGCAAAGGTATTCAACCCCCTTGGTGTTTTTTCTAATTTGTTGCATTACAACCTGTAATTTAAATGGATTTTTATTTGGATTTTGTGTAATGGACAGACACAAAATAGTCCAAATTGTTATTGGTCAAAAAAAGAAATAATGAAAAGTGGTGCGTGCATATGTCTTCACCCGCTTTGCTATGAAGTCCCTAAATAAGATCTGGTAAACCAATTACCTTCAGAAGTCCACCTGTGTGCAATCTAAGTATCACATGATCTGTCACATGATCAAGTATATATACACCTGTTCTGTAAAGCCCAGAGTCTGCAACACCAATAAGCAAGGGGCACCACCAAGAAACTGTTCTATGAAGACCAAGGAGCTCTCCAAACAGGTCAGGGACAAAGTTGTGGAGAAGTACAAATCAGGGTTGGATTATAAAAAAATATCAGAAACTTTGAACATCCCACAGAGCACCGTTAAATCCATTATTAAAAAGTGGAAAGAATATTGCACCACAACAACAAACCTGCCAAGAGAGGGCCGCCCACCGAAAACTCACAGACCAGGCAAGGAGGGCATTAATCAGAGAGGCAACAAAGAGACCAAAGATAACCCTGAAGGAGCTGCAAAGCTCCACAGCGGAGATTGGAGTATCTGTCCATAGGACCACTTTAGCCGTACACTCCAGAGCTGGACTTTACAGAAGAGTGGCCAGAAAAAAATAAGCAAAGATGTTTGGTGTTTGCCAAAAGGCATCTGGGAGACTCCTCAAATATATGGAAGAATGTACTCTGGTCATATGAGACTAAAATTTAGCTTTTTGGCCATCAAGGAAAACGCTATGTCTGGCGCAAACCCAAAACCTCCCATCACCCCGAGAACACCATGTTTTTCATCGGCAGGGACTGGGAAACTGGTCAGAATTGAAGGAATGAATGATGGCGTTAAATACAGGGAAACTCTTGAAGAAACCTTTTTCAGTCTTCCAGAGATTTGAGACTGGGACTGAGGTACACCTTCCAGTAAGACAATTACCCTAAGCATACTGCTAAAGCAACACTCAAGTGGTTTAAGGGGAAACATTTAAATGTCTTGGAATGGCCTAGTCAAAGCTCAGACCTCAATCCTATTGAGAATCTGTGGTATGACTTCAAGATTGCTGTACACCAGTGGAACCCATCCAACTTGTAGGAGCTGGAGTAGTTTTGCCTTGAAGAATGGGCAAAAATCCCAGTGGCTAGATGTGCCAAGCTTATAGAAACATACCCCAAGAGACTTGCAGCTGTAATTGCTGCAAAAGGTGGCTCTACAAAATATTAACTATGGGGGGGTAAATAGTTATGCATGCTCAAGTTGTCTGTTTTTTTTTTTTATTTCTTGTTTGTTTCATAGTAAAAAATATTTTGCATCTTCGAAGTGGTGGGAATGTTGTGTAAATCAAATGATACAAACCCCCCAGAAATCAATTTTAATTCCAGATTGAAGGCAACAAAATAGGACAATTGCCAAGGAGGGTGAATACTTTCGCAAGCCACTGTACCCCCCCAGGGCAATGTAACTTATCCCAGAGGCTGCTCCAAGTTGCCCCTGATGGAGAGAAGATATTCGGAGTGGTCCGATTCAGGAGGCCGGCACACCATCCACCTCTTCCGACTATACTACTCGATAATGTTCAGTCTTTGGACAATCAAGTAGACGAGCTCGGGAGTCCCATAGGGCGGCGCACAATTGGCCCAGCGTCCTCCGGGATAGGGGAGGGTTTGGACGGGGTAGGCCGTCATTGTAAATATGATTTTTTTCTTAACTGACTTGCCTAGTTATATAAAATTAAATACTTGCCTTTTCGAGATTCCTACCTTCCTTTCGGCAAATCAGATCACATCTCTATTTTGCTTCCCTTTTCCTATAGAAAGAAATTCAAACAGTCCCAGTGCTAAGGTCTATTCAACGCTGGTCTGAACAATCGGAATCCATGCTTCAAGATTGTTTTTATCACGCTGACTGGGATATGCTTCGGGTAGCCTCTGAGAATAATGTTGACGCTTACACAGACACAGTGATTGAGCTCATAAGGACGTGTATAAGGGATGTTGTTTTAACAGTGACTATTTAAACATACCCAAACCAGAAAACCTTATATAGATGGCTGCATTCGCGCAAAACTGAAAGTGCAAACCACAGCATTTAACCATAGCAAGATGACTGGGAATATGGTTGAATGCAAACAGTGTAGTTTTTCCCTTCATAATGCAATAAAACAGGCAAGAACGTCAGTACAGAGACAAAATGGAGTCGCAATTCAACGGCTCAGAAACAAGACGTATGTGGCAGGGGCTACAGACAATCAGAGATTACAAAAAAGAAAACCAGCAACATCATGGACTCCAACGTCTTGCTCGCAGACAAGCTAAACACCTTCGCTTGCTTTAAGGATAACACAGTGCCACCGATGCGGCCCACTTCCAAGGACTGTGGGCACTTGTTCTCCATGGCCGATGTTAGTAAGACATGTAAGACACGGTAGCCTTGCATGTTTACCCTCGCAAGGCTATTGGCCCAGACGGCATCCCTAGCTGGGTCCTCTGAGCATGCACAGACCAGTTGGAAGGAGTGTTTACGGACATATTCAATCTCTCCCTTTCCCAGCTTGATGTCCCCACTTGCTTCAAGATTTCTGTCATTGTTCCTCTACCAATGAAATCAAAGGTAACTGAACTAAATGACTATCACCCCGTAGCACTCACTTCTGTCATCATGAAGTGCTTTGAGATGCTGTCACCCTAGACCCATTTCAATTTGCTTACAGACCCAATAGATCCACATACGATGCAATCGCCGTTGCACTGCACACTGCCCTCTCCCATCTGGACAAGAGGAATACCTACGTTAGAATGCTGTTCATTGACTATAACTCCGCCTTCAACACCATAGTACCCTCCAAGCTCACAATTAAGCTCAGGGCCTTGTTTCTGAACCCCACCCTATGAAAGTGGGTCCTGGAATTCCTGACCGGCCGCCGGAAAGCTTCAAGTTCCTCCGTGTATACATCACTGATAATCTGAAATGGTCCACCCACATAGGCAGTCTTCTTCTTCAGGACGCTGAAGAAATTCAGCTTGGCCCCCTAATACTCTCAGAAACGTTTACAGATGCACAATTGAGAGCATCCTGTCGGACTGTGGTATGGCAACTGCACCACCCGCAACCTCAGGGCTCTCCAGAGGGTGGTACGATCTGCCCAGCTCATCATCGGGGGCACACTGTCTGCCCTCCAAGACACCGACAGCACCCGATTTGACAGGGAGGCCAAAAAGATCATCAAGGACATCATCAAGGACATCAAGCCCCGGAGCCTAGGCCTGTCCCCCCCACTATCTTCCAGAAGGCGAGGTCAGTCTCATGAAAGCTGGTAACGAGGCTTCTATATCAAGGCCATCAGACTGTACCACCCGGCTACTTAACCCTACTCTATATACATAGACATGACATCACTGGCCACTTTAAATAATGGAACACTAGTCACTTTAATAATGTTTATATTCTGCTTTACTCATCTCATATGTATTATACTGTATTCTATTCTACTGTATTTAGTCAATGCCACTCCGTTATTGCTCGTCCTAATATTTATGTTTATATATTTCTTTATTCCATTCTTTTACTTTTAAATGTGTGTGTTGTAATTTGTTAGATATTACTGCACTGTTGGAGCTTGGAGCACAAGCATTTCGCTACACCTGCAATAACATCTGCTAAATATGTGTAAGTGACCAATAAAACTTGATTTGATTTGTTTCTACAACTTGATTGGATAGTTCACTTGTTCACTTGTGGTAAATTCAATTGATTGGATATGATTTGGAAAGGCACACACCTGTTTATATAAGGACCCACAGTTGACAGTGAATGTCAGAGCAAAAAACAAGCCATGAGGTTGAGGAATTGTCCATAGAGCGAGACAGGATTGTGTCAAGGAACCAATTTGGGGAAGGGTATGAAAAAATGCCTACAGCATTGAAAGTCCCCAAGAACACAGTGACCTCCATCATTCTTAAATGGAAGATGTTTGGAACCACCAAGACTCTTCCTAGAGCTGGCCGCCGGGCCAAACTGAGAAATCGGGAGAGAAGGGCCTTGAGATCAAAGAGGTGACCAAAAATCTGATTGTCAATCTGACAGAGCTCCAGAGTTCCTCTGTGGAGATGGGAGAACCTTCCAGAAAGACAACCATCTCTGCAGCACTCCACAAATCAGGCCTTTATGGTAGAGGGACCAGACAGAAGCAACTCCTAAGTAAAAGACACATGACAGCCCGCTTGGAGTTTTCCAAAAGACACGTAAAGACTCTCAGACCATGAGGAACAAGATTATCTGGTCTGATGAAGCCAAGATTGAACTCTTTGGCCTGAATACCAAGCGTCACGTCTAGAGGAAACCTGTCACCATCCCAACGGTGAAGCATGGTGGTGGCAGTATCATGCTGTGGGGATGTTTTTCAGCGGGTGGGACTGGGAGACCAGTCAGGATCGAGGGAAATATGAACTGAGCAAAGTACAGAGAGATCCTTGATGAAAACATACTCCGGAGCACTCAGGACCTCAGACAGGGGTGAAGGTTCACCTTCCAACCTTCCAACAGAACAACGACCGTAAGCACACAGCCGAGACAATGCAGGAGTGGCTTCGGGATAAGTCTTTGAATGTCCTTGATGGGCCCAGCCAGAGCCCGGGCTTGAACCCAATCGAACATCTCTGGAGAGACCTGAAATATGTGCTGCAATGCTCCCCATCCAACCTGACAGAGCTTGAGAGGATCTGCAGAGAAGAATGGGAGAAACTCCCCAAATACAGGTGTGCTAAGCTTGTAGCGTCCTACCCAAGAAGACTCGAGGCTATAATCACTGCCAAATGTGCTTCAACAAAGTACTGAGTTAAGTGTCTGAATACTTAGGTAAATGTGATATTTCAGTTTTACATTTTTAATACATTTGTAAAAATGTCTAAAAACCTGTTTTTACTTTTTCATTTTGGGGTATTGTTTGTCAATTGAGGTCACTTAAAAAAATCTATTTTAGAATGAGACTGTAAATTAACAAAATGTGGAAAAAGTCAAGTGGTTGGAACATTTTCCTAATGCACTGAATTTGCATCAGCCTACTAATTATACAATTAGGCATAAATATATTTTTTTAAATATAATCAAATTCGCTAGCCTATGCTTGTAACTTTGTAGGCCGCTTGTGCTGCACCAAAATTACATGTTTTCTCAGCTTCATCATTTTTTAAAACAATGTGTGTAATTCCAGTCCATATCATACAGCATAATACTATACAGTAATACAGTTCACACTCAAAAAGACTAGCCTACTGGAGCTAGTTTCATTTATTTACTCAAGAGAGCATATAGCTAGCTACATCAATATACCAGCTGTATAACATATCATGTTGTATAGTGTATCATGGTGTATCATGTTGTATAGTGTATCATGTTGTATCATGTTGTATAGTCTATCATGTTGTATAGTGTATCATGTTATATCATGTTGTATAGTGTATCATGTTGTATAGTGTATCATGTTGTATAGTGTATCATGTTGTATCATGTTGTATAGTGTATCATGTTGTATAGTGTATCATGTTGTATAGTGTATCATGTTGTATAGTGTATCATGTTGTATCATGTTGTATAGTGTATCATGTTGTATAGTGTATCATGTTGTATCATGTTGTATAGTGTATCATGTTGTATAGTGTATCATGTTGTATAGTGTATCATGTTGTATAGTGTATCATGTTGTATAGTGTATCATGTTGTATAGTGTATCATGTTATATCATGTTGTATAGTGTATTATGTTGTATAGTGTATCATGTTGTATCATGTTGTATAGTGTATCATGTTGTATCATGTTGTATAGTGTATCATGGTGTATAGTGTATCATGTTGTATAGTGTATCATGTTATATCATGTTGTATAGTGTATCATGTTGTATAGTTTATCATGTTGTATAGTTTATCATGTTGAATGGTGTTTCACAACTCCCTCATACAACTATAATGAACCAGAATATAAACACAACATGCCACAATTTACAGTTGCAGTTCATATAAGGAAATCAGTCATTTGACATATAATAAATAGGCTCTAATCTATGGATTTAAAACAACTTTGAATAAAGATATGCATCTGTTGGCCACAGATACCTTTAAAAAAAACAATTAGGGCGTGGATCAGAAAACCAGTCAGTATCTGGTGTGACCACCATTTACCTCGTGCAGCGTGACTCATCTCTTTAGCACAGAGTTGATCAGGCTGTTGATTGTGGCCTGTGGAATGTTGTCCCACTCCTCTTTAATGGCTGTGTGAAGATGCTGGATATTGGCGGGAACTGGAACATGCTGTCGTACACGACAATCCAGAGCATCCCAAACATGCTCAATGGATGACATGTCTGGTGAGTATGTGGGCCATGGAAGAACTGGGACATTTTTACCATCCTGGAATTGTGTTACAGGTCCTTGCGACATGGGGCCATGATTTTTTTTCTTCTGAAATATGAGGTGATTGCGGTGGATAAATGGCACGACAATGGGCCTCAGGATCTCGTCACCGTATCTCTGTGCGTTCCTTGAAATCAGCAAACTGCTCGCACACACATCATGTTAATTGACAGTTCTAGAGGGTTAAACGTTCATAGTTAGATAATGTTGGATTCCTGGTGGTACTAATGTATGTATCTCTCTCTCTCTCACGCACGCACAAACATGTATACATACATGCACACACACAAACATGTAGGTTAATTTAATGTTATTTGAGACAAAGCAAGCTAATAGCTTCTGGTGTTTGGATGATTGACAGAAACCTTCTCAAATGAGTGCAGCCCTGCTGAGGTCCAAGTCCCACCTCTTAAGTGTTCATGAATCAAGCTATGAACTATACATAAACTAACTCATTACTGTCAAGGACTAAAGAAAGAAAATACACAGAGGGAATAATATTTGTTTTGTTTGTTTTACAGTTCATTACGTTTTTAAATAAGAAAATCAATGTTTGGAATCCATAATGCGGGCCGTGGTTTGAGTAAATGCTTTCAGTCATTCAGTAGGCAGCAGAGATGTGGGAGGCAGAGTTGACTGATGGCTAACATTGCTCTTTCTCAGCCTTCTGTATTGATATCTGCTTAATGTTTTAGTGGTTTAATGATCATGTTCGGAGGAAGCGAGCTTGGAGGGGAGGTGAGGGGAGGGAAGGGAAGAGGAGGGGGGGAGGAGAGGAAGGGAGGGAAGAGGGGAGAGGAGGGAGGAGAGGAGAGGGGGGGAGAGGCAGGGATGGGGGAGGGAGGGAAAGGGGGAGGAGAGGGTAGGGAGGAGAGGAGGGGGAGAGGAGGAGAGGGGAAGAGATGAGGGGAGGGGAAGGAAGAGGAGATAGGAGAGGAGAAGAGAGACAATAGGCTTATTTGGTCCATATTGTAACAAGAACAGCTCAAATAAGCAAAGAGAAACAACATGAAGGTCAGTCAATATGGAAAATTTCAAGAACTTTGAAAGTGTCTTCAAGTGCAGTCCCAAACCAATCAAGCGCTATGATGAAACTGTCTCTCATGAGGACCGCCACAGGAAAGGAAGACCCAGAGTTACCTCAGCTGTAGAGGATAAGTTCATTAGAGTTACCAGCCTCAGCAATTGCAGCCCAAATAAATGCTTCACAGAGTTCAAGTAACAAACACATCTCAACATCAACTGTTCAGAGGACACTGCACGAATCAGGCCTTCATGGTTGAATTACTGCAAAGAAACCACTACTAAGGACACCAATAAGAAAAAGAGACTTGCTTGGGCCAAGAAACATGAGCAATGGACATTAGACCGGTGGCAATCTGTCCTTTGGTCTGATGAGTCCAAATTTGAGATTTTTGGTTCCAACTGCTGTGTCTTTGTGAAACGCAGAGTAGGTGAACGGATGATCTCCGCATGTGTGGTTCCCACCGTGAAGCATGGAGGAGGAGGTGTGATGGTGTGTGGGTGCTTTGCTGGTGACACTAACAGTGAATTATTTAGAATTCAAGGCACACTTAACCAGCATGGCTACCACAGCATACTGCAGTGATAAGCCATCCCATCTGGTATGCGTTAAGTGGGACTATCATTTGTTTTTTTAATAATGACAATGACCCAAACCACACCTCCAGGCTGTGTAAGGGACATTTGACTAAGAAGGAGAGTGATGGAGTGCTGCATCAGATGACCTGACCTCCGCAATCACCTGACCTCAACCAAATTGAGATTTTTTGGGATGAGGTGGACCACAGAGTGACGGAAAAGCAGCCAACGAGTGCTCAGCACATGTGGGAACACCTTCAATAATGTTGGAAAAGCATTCCTCATTAAACTGGTTGAGAGAATGCCAAGAGTGTGCAAATATGTCATCAATGCAAAAGGTGGCTACTTTGAAGAATCTAAAATCTAAAATATATTTAGATTTGTTTAACACTTTTTTGGTTACTACATGATTCCATATGTGTTATTTCATAGTCCTGATGTCTTCACTATTATTCTACAATGTAGAAAGTAGTAAAAATAAAGAAAAACCCTGGAATGAGTAGGTGTGTCCAAACTTGAGACTGGTACTGTAAATGAAAAGCCGATTTTTTTTGCTTGTGTCTCGGGAGCGATGGGGTTTAAAAAATGGAGTGAGGAGTGCTCTTGGTATCCCCACTCTTCTCTGTAGACAGCTAGCACCCAGCCAGCCCAGAGGACACAGAGAGGAGATCACTAGAGCCCAGGTTATCACACGCTGCTTGACCCTGCTAATCAACAGCAATCTATAGGCACAAGAGACCCACAATCTAACTCAGAAATAGCTGGCGTTGAAATGATCTGGTGAATATAAAGTACTGATGATTGAGCAGATTAATGATTTACAGTCCAGGCTGCATCACATCCGGCCGTGATTGGGAGTCCCGTAGGGCGACGCACAATTGTCCCAGCGTCGTCAGGGTTTGGCCCGGGGGTAGGACGTCATTGTAAATAAGAATTTGTTCTTAACTGACTTGCCTAGTTAAATAAAGGTTCAATAAATAAATAAAAAATATGTACAACGGAAGCTTCGATGATGTATACAATACCTATTGTGCTAGTTGTGCACTATTTAAATGAATGTATTGTACATTCAGGCAATTTTTTTACTGTGGGAAGCAAAAACCTTGAAAGGCATAATGATTTGTAAAGTGGAGTGGTCAGACTTGCTAAAAAAAAAAGCAAGGTTGGAGTCAACGTCTCAGAGTAAAACATTTAACAAATCCTTGGTTCTCTGTAGAACTTTCAAATGTTATTATGATGAGAAATAAGGCTTGTGGCCCAAAACTGACTCTGTAGCTGATTGACAGCTTTTCAGGCAATTGACAAATAGATGCACTTCTTCAATCAAGAACGATAAATCTCGTTACTTTCGAAGTTCTATCTCTGCTGGTGAGCCGTCTAAATTTTGGAAAACTGAAGTGTGGAAATTCCTCCCCTTCCCTGCCTAAACAAGTTGTGTCAGACTCTGGCATCTTTACTGAGTAAAAAAATTAGATAAATTGGACGTTTAACCTCTCTTGGGTATGTGGGACGTGACCGTCCCACCTGCGGGACACTCCCAACAGCCAGTGAAATCTCATAATTAAAATTTCTCAAACATACGACTATTTTACACCATTTTAAAGATACACTTCTCCTTAATTAATGCAACCACATTGTCCGATTTCAAAAAGGCTTTACAGCGAAAGCAAAACATTACATTATGTTAGGACACCACCTAAACAAGAAAAGCCACACAGCCATTTTCCTAGCATGGAGAGGCATCACAAAATCACAAAAACTAACCTTTGACGATCTTCATCAGATGACACTCATAGGACATCATGTTACACAATACCTGTATGTTTTGTTCGATAAAGTTCATATTTATATCCAAAACAGCATTTTACATTGGCGCGTGATGTTCAGAAAATGTTTGCCTCACAAAACGTCTGGTGAATATGCACATTAATTTACAGAAATACTCATCATAAACGTTGACAAAATATATAACAATTATTTAAAGAATTATAGATATACTACTTCTTAATGCAACCGCTGTGTCAGATTTCAAAATAACTTTACGGAGAAAGCACATTGTTCAATATTCTGAGTACAGAGTTAAGTCATCAATGCAAGATATACAGTTACCCGCCAAGTTCTGGCATCAACAAAACTCTAAATTATTGTTATAAATCTTTCCTTACCTTTGCTGATCCTCAGCGGAATGCACTCGCAGGACTCCCACTTCCACAATAAATGTTCATTTGTTCGATAAAGTCCATAATTTATGCCCAAATACCTTCGTTTTGTTGGCGCGTCCAGAACACTATTCCAAAGACACGATGCGGGAGCGCAAATCAATAGACGAAAAGCTCAAAAGTTCCATTACCATAGAAGCATCAAACAACTTTCGAAAGACCGTGGAAGCCTTAGGAAGTGCAAAATGACCCCTAAGTGTAGTTTGGAAAATTAATTAATTAAGAAAAACTATAGGGGTTTTGCCAGCCATATGAGTTCTGTTTTACTCACAGACATCATTCAAACAGGTTTAGAAAGCTCAGAGTGTTTTCTATCCAAATCTACTTATAGTATGCATATTCTAGTTACTGGGCCCGAGTAGTAGGCAGTTTAATTGGGGTACGTTTTTCATCCGGCTGTGAAAATACTGCCCCCTACCCAAGAGAAGTTAAATAGTATTTTTTCTCAGCTGAATTTTTATTTGAAAGAAATGGTTGTTTAATTGACCCTGGTCAGCCAGTCGACTGCTTGTAACGCTCCTCGCTTCTAGTTGACTCGACGGAAGTTCCATTAACTTCTCGTGAATCTTTTGTGCTAGCCTCTTATGGCTAGGGGGCAGTATTTTCACGGCTGGATAAAAAACGTACCCGATTTAATCTGATTATTAGTCCTGCCCAGAAACTAGAATATGCATATAATTATTAGCTTTGGAGAGAAAACACTCCACAGTTTCTGAAACTGTTTGAATGGTGTCTGTGAGTATGACAGAACTCCTATGGCAGGCAAAAACCTGAGATGCTTCTGTTCAGGAAGTACCCTGTCAGACCTTTTATTTTCTTTGTTTGACATCTCTTCCAAAAACTAAGGATCTCTGCTGTTACATGACACTTCCCACGTCTCCAATGGAGTCTCAGAGCCCGGGAAAAACAGGAATGACGTAATTCAAAGCTCGCGACCCGCCCCGCCCCCGGCTTTCGGTTTTTCCCTCAGTATACAGACAGGCAGATTCCCGGTCGGAATATTATCGCTTTTCTACGAGATAAATTGCATAAAAATTGGTTTTAAACAGCGGTTGACATGCTTCGAAGTACGGTAATGGAATATTTAGAAATTTTTTGTCACATTCTGCGTCATGCTCGTGGCCGAGATTTAGCGTTGGGATAGTGTCTAGAACGCACGAACAAAACGTCTTGATGGAAGATAATGATGGATTATTTGGGACCAAACCTACATTTGTTATTGAAGTAGAAGTCCTGGGACTGCATTCTGACGAAGAACAAGCAAGGTAAGAACATTTTTCTTATAGGAAATGTGATTTTGGTGAAGGCTAAACTGGTTGGGTGTCTAAATAGCTAGCCCGTGATGGCTGGGCTATGTACTTAGATTATTGCAAAATGTGCTTCATCCGAAAAGCTATTTTAAAATCGGACATATCGAGTGCATAGAGGAGTTCTGTATCTATAATTCTTAAAATAATTGTTATGCTTTTTGTGAACGTTTATCGTGAGTAATTTAGTAAAATCACCGGAAGTGTTCGGTGGGAATGCTAGTTCTGAACGTCACATGCTAATGTAAAAAGCTGGTTTTTGATATAAATATGAACTTGATTGAACAGACATGCATGTATTGTATAACATAATGTCCTAGGTGTGTCATCTGATGAAGATCATAAAAGGTTAGTGCTGCATTTAGCTATGGTTTGGGTTCATGTGACATGATATGCTAGCTTGAAAAATGGGTGTCTGATTATTTCTGGCTGGGTACTCTGCTGACATAATCTAATGTTTTGCTTTCGCTGTAAAGCCTTTTTGAAATCGGACAGTGTGGTTAGATAAAGGAGAGTCTTGTC
The DNA here is from genome assembly GCF_901001165.1 of Salmo trutta. Taxonomy (NCBI): domain Eukaryota; kingdom Metazoa; phylum Chordata; class Actinopteri; order Salmoniformes; family Salmonidae; genus Salmo; species Salmo trutta. The sequence continues at coordinate 2,961,241 of NC_042962.1, forward strand.
TTTAAATAGCTGTAAAATAGTAATATGTTTGAAAAATTGAAGTTTTCGGATTTTAGAGGAGTTTGTATTTCGCGGCCCGCCCATCATTGGATATTGGAGCAGACGTTCCGCTAGACAAGCAGGATTGATGTAAAAAAAAAAATCCAATTGGGCAGATTTGCTTGATACTATACTTTCTTGCTGCAGCAGAGATGCAAAGAAAAAGCCATATCTCAAACTGGCCAATAAAAATAAAAGATTAAGATGGGCAAAAGAACACAGACACTGGACAGAGGAACTCTGCCTAGAAGGCCAGCATCCCGGAGTCACCTCTTCGCTGTTGACATTGAGACTGGTGTTTTGCGGGTACTATTTAATGAAGCTGCCAGTTGAGGACTTGTGAGGCGCCTGTTTCTCAAACTAGACAGACTAGACTCTAATGTACTTGTCCTCTTGCTCAGTTGTGCACCGGGGCCTCCCACTCCTCTTTCTATTCTGGTTAGAGCCAGTTTGTGCTGTTATGTGAAGGAGTAGTACACAGCGTTGTACGAAATCTTCAGTTTCTTGGCAATTTCTCGAATGGAATAGCCTTCATTTCTCAGAACAAGAATAGACTGATGAGTTTCAGAAGAAAGTGCTTTGTTTCTGGCCATTTTGAGCCTGTAATCGAACCCACAAATGCTGATGCTCCAGATACTCAACTAGTCTAAAGAAGGACAGTTTTATTGCTTCTTTAATTAGCAGAACAGTTTTCAGCTGTGCTAACATAATTGCAAAAGGGTTTTCGAAGGATCAATTAGCCTTTCAAAAATATACACTTGGATGAGCTAACACAACGTGCCATTTGAACACAGGAGTGATGGTTGCTGATAACGGGCCTCTGTACACCTATGTAGATGTTCCATAAAAAATCAGCCGTTTCCAGCTGCAATAGTCATTTACAACATTAACAATGTCTACACTATATTTCTGATCAATTTGATGTTATTTTAATGGACAAAAAATTTGTTTTTCTTTCAAAAACAAGGACATGACCCCTAACTTTTGAATGGTGGTGTATCTGATATGTGCAGACATCTTAAAGTATTGTTCATCTAACTGCACTGTGTAATTTACAGTAGCTATTACAGTGAAATAATACCATGCTATTGTTTGATAAGAGTGCACAGTTATTATCCATGTCCCTATCCATGTTTCAGTACAAAGGTCTTTATCCATGTTGCAGTAGAAAGGTCTTTATCCATGTTGCAGTAGTGTAACGCCCTGGCCATAGAGAGGGGTTTTTTGTTCTTTATTTTGGTTAGGCCAGGGTGTTACATTGGGTGGGCGTTCTATGTTCCTTTTTCTATGTTTTTGTATTTCTTTGTTTTGGACCGTGTGTGTGGCTCCCAATCAGGCACAGCTGAAGCTCGTTGTTGCTGATTGGGAGTCACACATAAGGAGCATGTTTTTCCTTTGGGTTTTGTGGGTAATTGTTTCTGTTAGTGTTTTGCACCTGACAGGACTGTTTGGCTGCCGGTTTTCTTGTTTTTTTTGTATAGTGTTCACGTTGTTTGTATTAAATTCTCATGATGAACACTAACTCCGCTGCACCTTGGTCTTCTTTCGACGACGGCCATTGCAGTAGAAAGGTCTTTACCCATGTGCAGTAGAAAGGTCTTTACCCATGTTGCATAGAAATGTCTTTATCCATGTTGCAGTAGAATGGGCCTGTAATTATTCATGTTGCAGCAGAATGGGCCTGTAATTATCCATGTTGCAGTAGAATGGGCCTGTAATTATCCATGTTGCAGCAGAATGGGCCTGTAATTATCCATGTTACAGTACAATGGGCCTGTAATTATCCATGTTGCAGTAGAATGGGCCTGTAATTATCCATGTTACAGTAGAATGTGCCTGTAATTATCCATGTTACAGTAGAATGGGCCTGTAATTATCCATGTTACAGTAGAATGGGCCTGTAATTATTCATGTTACAGCAGAATGGGCCTGTAATTATTCATGTTACAGCAGAATGGGCCTGTAATTATTAATGTTACAGCAGAATGGGCCTGTAATTATCCATGTTACAGCAGAATGGGCCTGTAATTATTCATGTTACAGCAGAATGGGCCTGTAATTATCCATGTTACAGTAGAATGGGCCTGTAATTATCCATGATGCAGCAGAATGGGCCTGTAATTATCCATGTTGCAGCAGAATGGGCCTGTAATTATCCATGTTACAGTACAATGGGCCTGTAATTATCCATGTTGCAGCAGAATGGGCCTGTAATTATTCATGTTGCAGTAGAATGGGCCTGTAATTATCCATGATGCAGGTACACAAGCAATCACCTTCTGTCAAGAGCCTAGTCACTTTTTAATTATGGCTGTTTTCAGATGCATGAAGGCTGAAATACAATGTGCTGCTGCTCTTTTTGTCTCTCTGTCTTTCTCTCCCTCGCTCTGTCTCTCTGTGTCTCTCTCTGCGTCTCTCTCTGTCTCTCTTAAATCCAACTTTGTTTGTCACACGCGCCGAATACAACATGTGTTGACCATACCGTATAATGCTAACTTACAAGCTTTTCAGCAACAGTGCAGTTCACGAAAGAGTTAAAGTATTTGCCAAATAAACGAAAGTAAAAAATAGTAAAAAGTAACACAATAACGTAACATTAACGAGGTTATATACAGGGTGGGTACCGGTACCGAGTCAGTGTGTGGGGGTACAGGTTGGAGGTCATTTGTATATGTAGGTAGGGGTAAAGTGACCATGCATAGATAATAAACAGCCAGTAGCAGCAGTGTACAAAACAAATGGAGGTAGGGGGGTCAATGTAAATAGTCCGGGTGGCTATTTGATTAATTGTTCAGCAGTCTTATGGATGGAAAGTCTATTACTTGGATGGCTGGAGTCTTTGACAATTTTTAGGGCCTACCTCTGACACTGCCTAGTATATAGGTCCTGGATGGCAGGAAGCTTGGCCCCAGTGATGTACTGGGCCGTACGCATTACCCTCTGTAGCGCCTTACGGTCAGATGCCAAGCAGTTACCATATCAGACGGTGATGCAACCGGTCAGGGTGCTCTCGATGGTGCAGCTGTGGAACCTTTTGAGGATCTGGGGATCCATGCCATATCGTTTCAGTCTCCTGAGGGGGAAAAGGTGTTGTCGTGCCCTCTTTACGACTGTCTTGATGTGTTTGGACCATGATAGTTTGTTGGTGATGTGGACACCAGGGAACTTGAAACTCTCAACCCGCTCCACTACAGCCCCGTCGATGAGAATGGGGGCCTGTTCGGTCCTCCTTTTCCTGTTGTCCACGATCAGCTCCTTTGTTTTGCTCACATTTAGGAAGAGGTTGTTGTCCTTGCACCACACGGTCAGGTCTCTGACCTCCTCCCTGTAGGCTGTCTCATCGTTGTCGGTGATCAGGCCTACCACTGTTGTGTTGTCAGCACACTTAATGATGGTGTTAGAGTTGTGTTTGGCCACGCAGTCGTGGGTGAACAGGGAGTACTGGAGGGGACTAAGTACACACCCCTGAGGGGCCCCGGTGTTGAGGATCAGTGTGGTGGATGTGTTGTTACCTACCCTTACCACCTGGGGGTGGCCCGTCAGGAAGTCCAGGATCCAGTTGCAGAGGGAGGTGTTTAGTCCCAGGGTCCTTAGCTTAGTGATAAGCTTTGTGGGCACTATGGTGTTGAACGCTGAGCTGTAGTCAATGAATAGCATTCTCACATAGGTGTTCCTTTTGTCCAGGTGTGAAAGGGCAGTGTGGACTGCAATAGAGATTGCATCATCTGTGGATCTGTTGGGGCGGTATACAAATTGATATGAGCCATGACCAGCCTTTCAAAGCACTTCATGGCTGCGGATGTGATTGCCACAGGGTGGTAATCATTTAGGCAGGATAGCTTCGCTTCCTTGGACACAGGGACTATGCTGGTCTGCTTGAAACATGTTGGTATTACAGACTCGGTCAGGGAGAGGTTGAAAATGTCAGTGAAGACACTTGACAGTTGGTCCACGCATGCTCTGAGTACACGTCCTGGTAATCCGTCTGACCCTGCAGCCTTGTGAATGTTGACCTGTTTGAAGTTCTTGCTCACATTGGCTACCGAGAGCGTTGTCACACAGTCGTCCAGAACAGCTGGTGCTCTCGTGCATGCTTCAGTGTTGTTTGCCTCGAAGCGAGCATAAAAGGCATTTAGCTCATCTGGTAGGCTCGCGTCACTGGGCAGCTCCCGTCTGGGTTTCCCTTTGTAGTCCATAATAGTTTTCAAGTCCTGCCAATCCGATGAGGGTCAGAGCTGGTTTAATAGGATTCAATCATAATCCTGTATTGACATTTTGCTTTTTTTGATGGTTCGTCTGAGAGCATAGCAGGATTTCTTATAAGTGTCCGGAATATTGACCCGCTCCTTGAAAGCAGCAGCTCTAGCCTTTAGCTCGGTAATAATGTTGCCTGTAATCCATTGTTTCTGGTTGGGATATGTGCGTACTGTCACTGTGGGGATGACATTGCCGATGACTGAGGTGGAATACTCCTCAATGCCATTGGATGAATCCCGGAACATATTCCAGTCTGTGCTAGCAAAACAGTCCTGTAGCGTAGCATCTGCGTCATCTGACCACTTCCGTATTGAGTGAGTCCCTGGTGCTTCCTGCTTTAGTTTTTGCTTGAAAGCAGGAATCAGGAGGTTTGAGTTATGGTCAGATTTGCCAAATGGAGGGTGAGGGAGAGCTTTGTACATGTCTCTATGTGTGGAGTAGAGGTGGTCTAGAATTGTTTTTCCTCTTGTTGCACATTTAACATGTTGATAGAAATTCGGAATAACTGATTTAAGTTTCCCTGCATTAAAGTCCGCGGCCACTAGGAGCGCCACTTCTGGAAGAGCATTTTTTTGTTTGCTTATAGCCCTATACAGCTGGCTGAGTGAGGTCTTATAGCCCTATACAGCTGGCTGAGTGAGGTCTTATAGCCCTATACAGCTGGCTGAGTGAGGTCTTATAGCCCTATACAGCTGGCTGAGTGAGGTCTTATAGCCCTATACAGCTGGCTGAGTGAGGTCTTGTAGCCCTATACAGCTAGTGTGGTCTACAGCTTATCATGAGGTACTCTACCTCAGGTGAGCAATACCTCGAGACTTCTTTAATATTAGACATGGCGCACCAGCTGTTATTGACAAATAGACACACACCCACACCCCTCGTCTTACCAGACGTGGAGTCTCTGTTCTGCCGGTGCAGGAAAATCCCTCCAGCTCTATATTATCCATGTCGTCGTTCAGCCACGACTCGGTGAAACATAAGATATTACCATTTTTAATGTCCCGTTGGTAGGATAGTCTTAATCGAATATCATTCATTTTGTTTTCCAGTGATAGCATGTTAGCAAGTTGATGGCAGTGGGAGTTTGCCAATAGAACAGATGGTAGTGGAGGTTTACTCACTCGCCTATGAATTCTCAGAAGGAAGCTTGACCTCCACTCTCTTTTATTTATTCCACATTTATTTAACCAGGTTCTCATTTACAACTGCGCCCTGTTCTGAATCTACAGAAGTTATTTTTGGGCATAAGAGCCGGTAGCAACAAAATTATGTACAAAATAAGTTACAAAATAAGTTACAAACAACGCAAAAAAAACGAACTAAATAGCACAGTTGGTTAGGAGCACGTAAAACGTGAACCATCCCCTCTGGAGCTATTCTACTGTATCTCTCTCTCTGTCTCTCTGTGTCTCTCTCTCTGTCTCTCTGGTTGTCTCTCTGTGTGTGTCTGTGTCTCTCTGTCTCTGTGTGTCTCTCTGTCTCTCTCTCTATGTATCTCTCTGTGTGTCTCTGTGTCTCCCTGTCTCTCTCTGGTTGTCTCTCTGTGTCTCTGTGTCTCTCTGTATCTCTCTGTGTCTCTCTGTCTCTCTGTATCTCTCTGTGTCTCTCTCTCTCTCTCTCTCTCT